>NW_004797858.1:189949-196588 GCF_000002075.1 Aplysia californica | reverse complement strand
GGGGGGAGGGGGTTATACTGTATTTGGAGTACAGTAATCTAAGCTATTTTGGAGTACAGTAGGCTCTTTGGAATACAGTAGGTACAATCTCGTCCTCATCTCAGAAGACATACACTGCTCACGGGACCTCAAGTGGGTGGTTGGCGGGTGCTCTGGTGTGGTTCGCTCCATCTTTCCTAACGAATATCTATTTTCCCCTCTTTTATGTTTGTTTGTTTCTTGTAGAGGGTGCGGTGGCGGAGCGGTTAGTGCGCCTGTCTCCGAAGCGGAAAGTCCGAGTTCGAGCCTTGGTTCGGACAACGATTTTTTCGCCCCCTCCTGCCCACACAGCAGTAATGGGTATCTGACCTCGAGTTAGGGAAGTAAAGGCGGCGTGGAAAGGAACTGGCCACCCTACCACAAATATGCCTAAGGCCCAGGAAGTTGTCTCACTAACAAGGCAATCCACAATGTCCTTGACTTTACTCTCTTGTAACACCTCTAATCTTCGGCACATATAATAATATGAACTTATTGTGTTGCAAGAGCCGTAAAACTCGTACTAAAACAAAAACTCGGAATCAATCTCGGATTTCCTGTGTGTGACAGGGGGCGGAGGAGGGGGGTGTTGCCTTATAAACGCCATTCCACAAACGCCGGTTTTATAAGGTTATCTTTAGTATTATTCTATGCTATTGCCATCTCGTGAACCTCAGCGCTGTGCTGTCGATGCTGTCTCTGGGTAGCCTTGGGAAGAGACACAACGCCATGCCCCCCCCCCCCTTCCCGCCCAACCAGGGCAGTGCTACTGTCTGAAGTGTCTTTAGGCCATTCACAAAATGTTTGGGGGGGGGGGAATTTTAACTTGTTCTTATTCACAGTAGAATTGAAAATGGGCTGATTTATCAATGTCACGCTCATACTGTGCCGGAACAACTTACGGGAGAACGACTACTTTTTCTTTCCTCATCCTTACTATCGTCATTTTCCTCTACTTTTGGGGGGCATTTTTTTGGGTATGTTTGTCACTTTTTGTGAGCTGGTATTTCCGGGGTGCCTTGGTAGTTAAAGCAGGCTTTTGGCAGTTGAGGCTTGACTGGTGAGCAGAGAAAGCCTGATTCCCCGTTTGGACTTATTTATTGACATCCACCCCTTGACTGACGCTCAGATGACCTTACGCAGTTGCGAGCACCGTAAAATCCTTACAAAAATAAAACTTCTCAAGTAGTAATACCTCATATTTTTGACACTTGTATACATTATTCGTGTTTCAAGTTCCGTATTAAAATTAAACGCCAGACAAAACAGTTGCTTTTCAATTTCGTTACCCCCGATCTCCAATCTTCGGGCTGGTGATTGGCCGGTGCTCTGGTGAGGTTTGCTCCTTATCTTTCTTATCAAACATCTATCATCATTATCTCTCCACCTTCTTTTTTGTGTATGTTACTCTCTTGTAATACATCTAATCTTCTGCTTTTAAATGACCTTCTCGTGTTGCAAGTGCCGCACAACTCTCACTAAAACTAAACAAATCTTCGGCTCCTTGAGGGAGCGAGATAGAGAGAGAGAAAGAGAGAGAGAGAGAGAGGGGGGGGGGGGGCTCTGTTAGTACCATGCTAGTCCGTGGTGTGGACGGTTGTGAGTACATTTGTAGATTGGGGGCTTCCTTCTCCTTGATAACCCCTCGGTGTTGACAGGCGCGTCAGACCTACACAGCAGGCAGTTGGAGGGTGCCGCTGGTTTACGACCTAATTTTGTTGATTCCTTGTACAGCTCCTGACCTGTCTCTCAGTCTTGTTTCCCCTGCACTAAGTGACCGTCGTTATGTCGATGTGCTTCTCAAGTCGATGTGCTTCTTCTATTTATGTCGATGTGAATGTGCTTCTCTTTATGTCAATGTGCTTTTCTAGTTCTTTATGTCGATGTGCTTTTCTTAATGTCGATGTGCTTCTTCTATTTATGTCGATGTGAATGTGCTTCTCTTTATGTCAATGTGCTTTTCTAGTTCTTTATGTCGATGTGCTTTTCTTAATGTCGATGTGCTTCTTCTATTTATGTCGATGTGAATGTGCTTCTCTTTATGTCGATGTGCTTTTCTAGTTCTTTATGTCGGTGTGATTCTCTTTACTCCAACACAACCCCCGCAAAAGCCTCCGTGCTGTGATGCTTCCACTCTTCTTTGCCGTGACACGCAGAAAACTAGTGGGTGGTTGGCGGGTACCGTGAGTTCGTTTGCTCCTCCTTTCATATCTAATATCTTTTTTCGTAGGCTTCGGCCGCCACCCGGTCAAAATTCAAAATTTCCTGCCAACTGAAGATGTTTAATGTGTCCCGCGCGCTCATATGACTTTATGCAGTTGCGAGCGCCGTAAAACACTTACAAATAAAAATATCTTTCTTTCTCACATCTCCAACGTTTTTCTTTGCAAGTTACTCTCTTGTAGTGACACTTAATTGTAAGCTCTAAACTGACCTGTTTGTGCTTAAATGTGTGTTGCAGATGTCGAAAAACTTTTACAAAAAACTAGTAAGTGTGCAAGCCGTGTCTCTCTCAACCCGGGTTGAGAGTGGGTGGTTGGTGGGTGCCTTGGTGTGGTTTGCTTCTTCTTTCCTTTCAAACATATATCGTCATAATCTCCCCTCCTTCTTTTTTTGCGTTTGTTACTCTCTTGTAACTCCTTTCATCTTTGGCACTTATATGATCTTATTGTGTTGCAAGTGCCGTAAAACACTCACTAAATCCAAAAAAACAACCCAGGTTGGATCTGACAGACAAGACCGAAGAAACGCGCCTCCATAATGCTCTAAACCGTGTCAATGCGTCCTATGACGTGTCCAAAACCTGTTTCCTTTCTTTCCATCTTGCCTTTCGCCTTCACGAGGTGACCGCTGTCCCCTCAATGTACATCTCTTTAACCGTATCCGTACGTCGTGTTTTACTATCGTATCCTTACGATGTGGGGAACTCTGTGCCACCACTATACCCTATTCGTTCGTCGTGTTTTACCATCATATCCATACGATGTGGGTAACTCTGTGCCACCACTTTCCAAAGAGGAAATTTACTCGTTAATCCGATCTGTACGCTTTGCACAGCAGTCTGTCAAAATGATTTTTTGAGAACTGCTGAAAGTTTCAAGAGGTCTTCATACTAGAAGTACTCTAAAATGTGAAGAATACAACCCCGGGGGTAAAAATTGACCCCAGGGCATACGGATAGGATTAATCAACCTGATTTCAAGCTGTGCTCATCTCGATACCACATACAGTGTATTCTTTCTGCTCCGATTCGCCCTTTGTAGCCCTCAGACTTAATCTCTCCTGGTTTTAGCTTGTAGCTGAGGGCGCCACTGGTATGTCCTGCGCACTTTCTTTCCTTCTATTGTTTCTGTCTGTCTGGCTTTCCCCGCGCACGAAGTGACCATTGTCGTGTAAATGTGCTCTTTTTTTCTCTCACAATATATGACCATTGTCGTGTAGATGTACTCCTTTTTACTCGCACAAGAAATGACCGTTGTCGCGTCTAGGCTAACACTGACAATGTCGACCTAGCAAAGACTGTGCCCACCATTTCGGAATTTCACGGTGACTGTAAAGATGGTTCCAGCAGGGAACGGGATAGAGGGTGCCCACGTCCCTTGTGACGCATTGGAGAGGAGGAAGATATCTAACCCTAACATTACTTAAACGCAATCCCACATTATCGCTCATCACCACCATTATTTCTAAAATCATCACTGCTCTCAGATCAATGACTTTCATCAATAATTCTGGAATCTCTATCTGTATCAGTCAAGACTAGTCATACTAAGTATGCGCGTAATACACTATTGGACACGATCATACGCACTTTTTTCGACTAATCAGATGGCGTCAATCTCATATAAAAGGGCAAGGGATTTTTTAAAAAAAGATCATTGTCCTGTCCATGTGATCCTTTTACTCTCACAAGACATGACCATTGTCTCGTAGATGTACTCCTTTTTACTCTCACAAGGAAGCAAGATGTTACTGGTTTTCTTGAACAAGTGTCTAAGTTACTGAGGATCAGATGAACAGACAGGGTCACCAACGAGGAAGTGTTACGGAAAACAAGACAGATTCTAGTCAGAGAGGAGGTAGGAAGAAGGCGGTGGTGATGGATTAGACATGCTCTCAGGAAGTCAGGCAGCTGCACAACAAAGAAAGTATTGGATTGGAATCCGCAGGCTAAAAGATCAAGGGGAAAACCGCTTGGAGCCTGGAGAAGAATCACAGAGACTGATGTACAGAAAAGTGGGAAGACATGGAATAACGTCAAGAGGCTAGCCCAGGATAGAGAAAGGTGGAAAGTGTTTGTTCGTGGCCTATACCCTGGTGCAGGGTGAGAAAGTGTTTGTTCATGACCTATACCCTGGTGCAGGGTGAGAAAGTGTTTGTTCGTGGCCTATACCCTGGTGCAGGGTGAGAAAGCGTTTGTTCGTGGCCTATACCCTGGTGCAGGGTGAGAAAGTGTTTGTTCGTGGCCTATACCCTGGTGCAGGGCGAGAAAGTGTTTGTTCATGACCTATACCCTGGTGCTGGGTGAGAAAGGCAATGATGATGAAAGCAAGACGCTCCTGGTTTCATCGAACTCTGCTTGACCTTCCGGCCCCTCGTCTGTCCGATTGCCGCGTATATGGACGGGACAAAAGACATGCTATGTCGCGATTACATGTTACATGCTATGTCGTGATTACATGTTACATGTTATGTTGTGGTTACATGTTACGGGGGTGTACTCTCGATGTGAACTTGCCGATTAGCTTGTTCGCTGCCAAAGAATTACAAAGTTCTGTCTGACATTTTTGGCCGTTCTGAGTTGCTAAGACAATGAGGTCAGATACCGAATGTTCTGTTTGCTTTATGTCAAAATGTCAATATTATTCAGAGTCTTTATCAAGATACTGAAAAAAAAATACATGTGGAAAAGCTTGTCATTTTGTGAAACTCAACATTTTAACGTCATATTTCTCAAAACTAGGAACCGAGCAGATAGAACTTAGTAGTTCTCCGGTAGAGTGTTGTCAGTTGTCAGTTGTCAGTTGTCAGTTTGTCAGTTGTCAGTTTGTCAGTTGTCAGTTGTCAGAGACCTATGAAAAAAACCTGAAACAGGGTTCCCTTTTCACATAATTGCATTTTAGATTTGGGCATGCCTCAACAAGCTAAACTACGTCGCTGGGTCGAGATGGACGTTATATTCCCAGGTCCCGCCACTTGATCACTTAACTTACTAGTGTTGATAGGGGCGTTAAACCTATACTATTTCACTATTGTTTAAGTGTATATGGCTTCGGTAGTCCAGTGGTTTGGCAATCGTACTTGTGATTGTGAGACTGGGGATTTGGGAATTCGAGGGTCCGTTCGGGCCAAACTTTTGATGCATACATGCGCGCGATATCACTACAGTAAATGACTTACGGTAACCTAAGCCTACAAATTACTCATCTTGAGACAGCGACACCAGTTTTCCCTCCATATATTTCAATGTGAACTCGTTGTTATTTCTTCCTGCTATGTCCTTCTAGATGTCACCACGTACGTCTCAAAGGTTACTCACCCTTCTGCTGGACCCTGTATTCTCTTTACTCACCATTTTGGTGTTGTAGATGTATGCTGTATGCTGTACATCCCGTTATTACCCCCCCCCCCCTGACTGACTGCTACTGACTGAAGTGTCTTTAGGCCATTCCCAAAGGGGGAATATTAACATGTTCTTATACACTGTAGAATTGTAAATGGGTTGATTTATCCATTTCATGCTCTTACTGTGCCGGAACAACATAGAGGGAACTGCTGTTTTTTTTTCCTCACCCTTACTATCGTCATTTCCCTCTACTACTTTTGTATGTTTATCACTCTCTTGTGAACTGCTATTTCGGGGGTGCCTTGTTAGTCGAATTAGACTTTGTGCTGTTGAGACTAGAGTGGTGACCAGAGTAAGCCTGATTCCCAGTTTGGACTGTTCTGTTGACATCCTCCCCCTGGCGCTCATAATATGACGTTATGCAGTTGCGAGCGCGGTAAAACCTTACTAAAAAAAACTAACTCCCGCCTCCCCCTACCTTTAGGCTAATATCAGAGAAGACGTAGTGGAATCTTATCTCGCTGTGGCCTTCGCCGATAGCTTTTTAGATTCTGTTGGCCATCACACTTTCAGACTTTCATACAAATACCCGACACCTGACAAAAATAAACTGAGCCATTTACGTTTATCCTGGTTCAACCGCGCGCAGGCAGACGAAAGGGAACAAGCGTTGGTCTGTTGGCTGTCTGTTGTCATCAGTGTATGGCCCACATAACTCATCCACCCACCCATTGTATGGCTCTCATAACCCACTCACCCACCCAGTGTATGGCTCTCATAACCCACTCACCCACCCATTGTATGGCTCTCATAACCCACTCACCCACCCATTGTATGACTCTCCTAACCCACTCACTCACCCAACCATCGTATGGCTCTCATAACCCACTTACCCACCCATTGTATGACTCTCCTAACCCACTTACTCACCCACCCATTGTATGGTTCTCATAACCCACTCACCCACCCACCCATTGTATGGCTCTCATCACCCACTCACCCACTCACCCACCCACCCATTGTATGACTCTCATAACCCACTCACCCACCTATTG
>NW_004797858.1:186944-189387 GCF_000002075.1 Aplysia californica | reverse complement strand
TCTCTCTCTCTCTCTCTCTCTCTCTCTCTCTCTCTCTCTCTCTCTCTCTCTGCATAATTTAGTAACTAGTCTACGCGTGTAATAATATAATGTTTGCACGTGCGTGCCTGTCTCTGGTTCAAGTACCAACAACATCTCTATGTGGATAGAACAGACAAATTAATGTAGATAAAGGGGCAGGAAATTTCACGGCATGACCTGGTCAAGCTACGCTAATAAAATACACGCCTCACTTTTCCGTCGCCATTGTAAATCTGTTTTAATCTCAGAAAAATACTAAATAGAGCTGGCTATACCCAGACCCATTTTATGAACAATTTTGTGTTTTTATGCTCGGTTTCCTTAATCTGTGGGGATATCGTGCTAAGCTCAGATTTTCTCGAGAGAAAAAAAACCAACAAACAAACCCCAAAAAAACAACTGGTTGCTGATCAATCATCCTTATTATGGCGTAAGAAAAGGAGGATGTTATTGTTGTTGTTGTTTTTTGCTTGTGGGAAGGGGGTTGTCTAGTTTTAGTAAGGCTTTTACGAAGCTCGCAACTGAATTAAGTCGTCATATGAGCGCCAAGGGGTGGATCTCAATAGAGAAATCCAAAAGTGGAATCAGGTTATACTCTTGCTCACCTCTCTAGCCTCAACAGCACACAGTCATTGGTTCACAAGAAAGTGGCAAACATACCAAAAAGTAGAGGGAAATGACGATATTAAGCACTGCCCTGGTTGGAAGGGTGGGGGGTGTGGCTGCCTGTCTCTGGTCCAGGTACAAACAAAATAATTGTGTGGATAGAACAGATGTAGATAAAAGTGCAGGAAATTTCACGGCATGACCTGATCAAGCTACACTAATAAAATACACGCCTCACTTTTCCGTCGCCTTTGTGAATTTGTTTTAATCTCAGAAAAACAGTAAATAGAGCCGGCTAAACCCAGGCCCATTTTATGAACAATTTTGTGTTTTTAGACTCGGTTTCCTTAATCTGTGGGGATGTCGTGCTAAGCTCAGATGTTTTCGAGAGAAAAAAACCAACAAACAAACCCAAAAAACACACAAAAAACTGGTTGCTGATCAATCTTTCTTATTATGGCGTCAGAAAAGAAGGATGTTGTTGTTGTTTTTTGCTTGTGGAAGAGGGTTGTCTAGTTTTAGTAAGGCTTTTACGAAGCTCGCAACTGAATAAAGTCGTCATATGAGCGCCAAGGGGTGGATCTCAACAGAGAAATCCAAACGGGGAATAAGGCTTCACTCTTGCTCACCTCCTTAGCCTCAACAGCACAAAGTCTTCAGTTTACAAGAAAGTGACAAACATACAAAAAATAGAAGAAAAAATGACGATAGTAAGCACTGCCCTGGTGGGGGTGGAGGTGGGGGGGGGGGTGTGGCTGCCTGTCTCTGGTCCAGGTACAAACAAAATAATTGTGTGGATAGAACAGATGTAGATAAAGGTGCAGGAAATTTCACGGCATGACCTTGTCAAGCTACACTAATAATGATATACGTCACACTTTTCCGTCGCCCTTGTGAATCTGTTATAATCTCAGAAAAGTACTAAATAGAGCTGGCTAAACCCAGGCCCATTTTATGAACATTTTTGTGTTTTTGGGCCCGCTTTCCTTAATCTATGGGGATATCCTGCTAAGCTCAGATTTTATCGAGGAAAAAAACAGCAACTACAAAAATTTTAGCTGATCGATCTTCCTTATTATTGTGTAAGAAAAGGAGGATTTTGTATTTTTTGTAGGGGAGAGGGGGGAGGGGTTGGATGTCCTGGAAATGTTGGCGCCCTCCGTTCTCTGTTTTGTCACATTATTGCTAGGCTGTAACCAGAGGCTGTCCTGTCTTTGTAGTAACAAAAGGTTGACGCGAGCTGGTGCCGGTGAGTGGGTGATGAACACCTCTAGCCGCTCCTACGTCTAGGACAGTGCTACTGACTCAAGTTGTCTTTAGACCATTCCCAAAGGGGGGAGGGGGGCGGTATTAACATGTTCTTATGCACAGTAGAATTGTAAATCGGCTGATTTAACAATGTCATGCTCATACTGTGCGGAACAACATAAGGGGGGTGGGGGGGACTGCTGCCTTTTCTTTCCTCGTCCTTACTATCGACATTTGTCCTCTACTTCGTTTGTATGTTTGTCACTCTCTTGTGAACTGCTATTTCAGGGGTGCCTTGATAGTCGAAGCAGACTTTGTGCTGTTGAGGTAAAGAGTAGAGCAGAGTAAGCCTGATTCCGTGTTTGGACTTCTCTTTTGACATCCACCCCTTAGCGCTCATATGACCTTATGCAGTTGCGAGCGCCGTAAAACCTTACTAAAACTAAAACAAACACACTACTTCTGTGAATTAATGAGAGAAGGGCGAAAAGGAGCTAGAGGGAGAGAGAAAGTGAGGGAGAAAAATAGAGAGAGCTTGGGAAAGAAAGTGAGAGAGGGTGAGAGAGAG
>NW_004797858.1:179837-186198 GCF_000002075.1 Aplysia californica | reverse complement strand
CCCCCCCCCTTCCCGTTTATTATTTTCCAGCTTGCCACGACCGACGATCTTGGAAACATTATATCTAGAATCTAAATATCTGAATGAAACTTTTTTTGTGTGTGTGCAAATAGCCAATTACTCTCCGTATTAGTACCGGTACCGGGTTGATTACCCATATTTTCTGTGCATCTTAAAAACTTTTAATACATTGGTTGGTTTAAAAGAAATAATTAAACTGGTTTGTTCGAAAATGGGAAAAGTTGTCACAGTAACTTACTAAAATCACTAAAATGCCATGATCTCTTGTTCTTTTATTCACTGAAGGAGAAATAAAAACAGATTTGTTCTTAGAGCTACGACTGCAACAGTGTGTGGTCTAGGAAAAGAGTGTAAGTCTATGTATGGAATAATACTGACAGATGCTCTTTCTTTTATTTCAGGCTTACCTTCACGTCCCGTGGTGATGCTCACGTCATAATGATGAGGCTGACGTCATCATGAAGCCTTGCCTTGTCGCCACGTGACCTCTGACGTCATCACCGCCAACCGTAGCTGTTCCCCCATCATGTCACCTTAGCCTCAAGCCACTGACCTCCTCAACATCAGACCAGGCAGACCCGTGACCTTCAAGGGGAACAACTCTCCCTTCTCCCAACTCTTTCTTCAACTCACGCTAGAACGTTGTTGTCTTTCCTAGCTTCTTTTGACCATGTGTTGATAATTCGTGGTACACAGAGAGTTAAATCGACCGTTCAAGTTTCTTCAACGACCGCCGGAACGTCGGTTGTGTCTTTCATCACTTCTTTTTACATTGACCATGTGTTGATAATTCGTGGTACATACAGAGTTAAATCGACCGATCAAGGCCTAGTGATATGACGTCACGCTCCAACAGAGACATCAACAGTTAAAGCCGCCTAAACAACCCCCTCCCTTTCTGTCTGTCTGTCTCCCCCTGGTGGTGATAATATGGCGTTACAAACGTTACAAGCGTCACAAGAGTCACATTCGTTACACTTGAACAGAGACAGCAACAACAAATCCGCGCCTCGTCGGATCATCAGAACTTTCAACAACATGGCTGCCCTCCGAGGAGGAGGTGCCGCCATTTCCCGCCTTTTCCTTCTCCTCCTTGTCTGGATGGCGGGCTTCCTGCCCTCGGCGTCTGCACAAAGCTCTGACCTTGACATTCCTGACTTGACGGCGTACGCGGGGAAAGTGTTCAGTGTGTCGCTGATGTCACATCCGGTGTTCGGGGATTTACACGTCCATGTGGAGGTAAGTCAGTGGCGCTACCTACATTAAGTTATACATTACTTGTGTTGTTTGTTTGTTTTTTCTAATTGTTTTCATTGTTTGTGTGTCTTTTTCTCCATGTCTTCGTGTGCGCAGTTAGCTCAGTCTGGTATCGTACTGGGCTGTATGCACGAATGACCCTGGATATAGCCCCCAAAGGGAAGTTCTTGAACTTTCACCTTCTTGGCTTGTTCCTATAGGAACTGGACGTTACATATTTAAGGCTCGTAATAACCTTCCGAGGGTGGGGTGGCGGAGCAGTTAGTGCGCTCGTCTCCGAAGCGGAAAGTCCGGGTTTGAGCCTCATTTTGGACACGTATTTTTTTCGCTCCCTCCTGCCCACCCAGCAGTAATGGATACCTGACTTCGAGTTGAGGAAGCAAAGGCGGCGTGGAAAGGAACTGGCCACCCTACCACAATATGCCGAAGGCCCAGGAAGTTGTCTTACTAACAAGGCAATCCCCAGTGTCGGGATCGGATGCGGGAACAAGTTCACTTTTAATGACCTTCCAGTGATGAGAAGAATGCTGATTAATCATGTCTGTCTCGTTTCCTGGCTACTGTCTTTGAGAGACAGAGTCAAAAGAGCCCACCCCATTAACTCTTTATCTCCTGGGCCCTTTCCTTGATACTAAATCTAAAAATGACAAAAACGTCGCTAAATGGGTCATTAAATCAAAACAAGTGAACTAATTTTGATAGTTCTTCATCTAATGAATGAACTCCCGATAAAAGAGACTTGTTTTCGGCAATTGCTGAAAAGTAATTTGATATTTTGATGTAGAAGTCGTCGTAAAGGAATGTGCTCAAGCCGCTGTCAAAGACTCACCGACACAGGGTTTCCGAATACGACCACTGGGAGTGGCTTGCCGGAGATAAAGAGTTAATGGTCTAAATCATGTCGATAGGGGCGCAAAAATATTCACTTTACACCTTTCTCTTTCCTTTTGTGTCGGGCATCCTTTGCTTTCATTCGAAGCCTGGATAAACTGGCTTAAAAATATCTCTCCCAATTTTGAAGAAAAATTGACAGAAACGGAAGGGTGAAAGGCTTAGACTGTTGCCAGTAATTGGCTTTTGATGTTTGTGCCAATTGGCAATCCAATCCGTCCGCTGTTATGAGATGTGGGAGATTTCCCAGGCTGAAAAATCTGGCATTGATCGTTATAGGATTTGAATGAGAGTAGAGGGAGAGGAAATCAGTGCATTGTTGTTGGTGGTGGTGTTGTTGTTGTTGTTATTATTGTTGTTGTTGTTATTATTGTTGTTGTTGTTGTTGTTGTTATTGTTCTTACTGTTGTTGTTTGTTTGTTGTTGTTGTTGTTGTTGTTGTTTCGTCATCATCGTCGTCGTCCTTGTTGTTGTTGTTGTTTCGTCATCATCGTCGTCGTCCTTGTTGTTGTTGTTGTTTGTTGTCGTCTTTATTGTTGTTGCTGATGTTGTTAATGTTTTGTTATCATCGTTTTCGTTCTTGTCGTTATTAGTGTTGATGTTTTCTTCGTCTATCTGCTGCAGTGCTATGCCCCTGTCAGGTAGTACGGATGCACCTACAGTCCCGTCCTCGTGCGCCTTATGCTTGTCTTCACACAAGCTAGGTGTGCACGTTGCGCACGTTAAAGATCCCTTGGTGATCTAAATTCGATAAGAGTAGGCTTTAGCCGCCACCCGGGCTAAATTCAAAATTTCCTACCAACTGAAAATATTTTTTCAAATGTGTTCCGCGAGCTCATATGGCCTTATGCAGTAGTTGCGAGTACCGTAAAACACTTTCCAAAAAAAAAATGAAGGAAAAAAATAACCAAATGCTGGAATAATAACAAAGTCAAAGGTGCCAACATTGAGTGACGCGACATGGAGATACCTGATATGCTTTTTTGTCTCAAATTATATTGTTAACGACCCGCTACCACAATTAACTGGTAATACTAGAACTAGTTTAAAAAAAACCACTTGACACACAAGTTTGAGCAATAAGGAATACAATAGGAAATAAATTATAACCCCAGCCCCTAAAAAAAAAAATGAATGATATGATTTAGTTTGGTGAATACACATTTAGAGTCAGACCCTTGTTCTTTTTAAGATCTACATTATTATAATGATGACATTGTCCAAGATATCTGCCTGTTTAAGACAACTAATTTTCCTGTAGATAATGCGTGGCCGTCTTGGGAACTGTGCGCCTGCACTGTAAAGAAGTAGATTTAGATCTATTTATAGATCTATTTATTCTCTTGATCGTTGGATTTTTTAAAGGGAATGATGCACCTTGTATACAAAAGTAAGAGCAGACAAATAGTTCAAAAGAAATTAACTCGTGGGAAACGAAACAAAACATTGTAATCATCCCCTGTGGCGATATCTAAAAAGTATTACGCGAAATCATTGAGGACAATTTTGCAAGAGATCAAAAAGCCGTGATTTTTTCTGTGTACTTTCTTTGACCTAACCTAGTTTTTACGCCAGTGCATACTTGTTTTCTTTTACCTTGATGAATACGAAGATAATTTTTCCGTTTCATTTTACATGGAATTATGGATCTGGGTTTTGAGGTGACCCTTGCCGACCGGTTCATCTCAGTGCCCTGCCAATGATGGTGTCGTTCTGTCAATAATTGATTTTCAGCTTTAAGACACCGCCATATTGAAGGGACACAGAATCTCTACGCTGAACAAATAGTCGAATAGATTAAAGTGTACACAACGAATAATAATCGAAATCGTTCTTGGGGATTTTTAGACTCTCAAACCAAATCCCCGCTCAAAGTGTCGTGCCTGGAGCAAAGAATCTTCTTCGTCTACGGTTTGTCTGGTCGGTTATCGGGTGTACTTTCTTGTCGCGGGTGTGTGGAAGACGTCACAGGTTCCTCTTTCTTCTTTTCTTTCCCTCTGTGCTTTCTGTCTGTCTGTCTTGTTTTTCTCCAGCACGAAATGATTCTCTTTGCTCAAACTCAAATTCTAAGACGGAACTATCCGTTCAGTGTTATGCACATACATATATCAATACAATATGCTATTAAAGCTGCAAAGAGGCTCCATAATTGAAAGAAAAGTCTTTAAAAATAAATGTCTGGATAAACAGTTGTAGAAAGCCTCAGAACAATGGAATTACAGTTGACGTTTCATGCAATCGTCTGGCAATTAACCGTCTTTGTAGAAGCGTTATATGTGGTTTTGTTGTGTTATGACTTTTCTGCAACTTTTTGGTGACATGTTCGTGAGTTTTTAGTTGAGTCCATCCACACGTATACAGATGGTTGTTACGTGGCCTATGCTGTTAGTAGAAGAGCTACAGAAATTGACGTACTCAAAAGTGGGAAGACATGGAATAACATCAAGAGGCTAGCCCAGGATAGAAAACAACGGAGAGTGTTTGTCCGTGGCCTATACCCTGGTGCAGTGTGAGAAAGGCAATGATGATGATGATGATGATGACGATGCTGTTTGGTCTCTAGATTTCTGCTGTATGTGCATGTTTGTGGAACATTCGGGAAAAACTTTAGAAATACATGCCGTTGCTTGAAACGATTTTGTTACAAGTTACATTCCAATTTTTGTTTCCTTCCACTTGAATGATAACATCCAAACATGGCTTTATGTTGCTGCCAGCCCCGCCCTGTTACATAATCTGGAAATGTTGCCGAACCGTTTACTGTGGTGTTGTCTTCTCTTTCTTTCTCCGTTTACTGTGGTGTTGTCTTCTCTTTCTTTCTCCGTTTACTGTGGTGTTGTCTTCTCTTTCTTTCTCCGTTTACTGTGGTGTTGTATTCTTCTTCTTTCACCATTTGACTCGGGTGTTGTATTCTCTTCCTTTCACTATTTATCTGGGTGTTGTCTTTTCTTTTTTTCACTTTTTACTGGGGTTTGGTTTTCGGTTTTTTTTCTCCGTTTACTGGGATTTTGTATAATATTCTTTTTCTTTCACCGTTTACTGGGGATTTTGTATTCTCTTTTTTTCAGTTTTCTTCTTCTTCTTTCACCGATTACTGTGATGTATTTTTCCTATTTCACCGTTTACTGTGATGTTGTATTCTCTTTCTTTCACCATTTACTGTGGTTTTTGTATTCTCTTTCTTTCACTATTTATTTGGGTGCTGTATTTTCTTTCTGTCACTATTTATTTGGGTGTTGTATTCTCTTTCTTTCACTATTTATTTGGGTGTTGTATTCTCTTTCTTTCTCTATTTATTTTGGGTGTTGTATTCTCTTTCTTTCTCTATTTATTTTGGGTGTTGTATTCTCTTTCTTTCACTATTTATTTGGGTGTTGTATTCTCTTTCTTTCTCTATTTATTTTGGGTGTTGTATTCTCTTTCTTTCTCTATTTATTTGGGTGTTGTATTCTCTTTCTTTCTCTATTTATTTTGGGTGTTGTATTCTCTTTCTTTCACTATTTATTTGGATGTTGTATTCCCTTTCCTTCGTCGTTTACTCTGTGGCTCTTATTTCCTTGTTGTACACGGCCGTAGTGGCGGGGATTCGGCCGGTTTTATTTGAACAAGCAGATAGGAGTGACCTGCGCCACAGCACGAGCAAGACGTATCTGCCGGAAATATGGGCGCGGGTGAGTGGAAAGATGTGTGCTCACCCGCACACTTTGCGGGGAATAACATGCCTGGGGCGAGCAGTTTATGGCGCGGTTTTACCACACTGGTCTGTCTGAACGGGTGGTTGGCGGGTGCTCTGATGGGGTTTGCTTCTTCTTTCCTATCAAACATCTATCGTCCTCATCTCCCCTCCTTCTTTTTTATGTTTGTTACTCTCTTGTAACACATCTAATCTTCTGGCGCTCATATGATCTTATGCAGTTCCGAGCGCCGTAAAACCTCTACTTAAACAAAACGCTGGTCTGTCCTGGTTTGTGAAGGTTTAAAACGAAGAAAAAAAAGAAGAAAAATAGTGAGATGGAATGAAGGAATGTTGGATAATATAAAATTTGATTATGTTTTGTTTGTGGGAATTGTTATTCCTATTTCGTGTCTTGTGAAGGGAAAAACGTAATGAAAGAGATGTGTCCCAGAAAAGGAAATAAGGGTGTGTTTGTTTTCTTTGAGATTGTGTATGTGTGTGTGTGTGTGTGTGTGT
>NW_004797858.1:177674-179614 GCF_000002075.1 Aplysia californica | reverse complement strand
GCCTTGACAATGATTTCTTTTTTTAAAAAGTAAACTTTAAATGAGAGAAAAAGAATAAGGAATTTGAAAATGTGTGTTTTCTTTTCTTTTGTTGGTTTTGTGAAGAATGTGTAAAACTTATTTTGTTTTGTCAGAGAGGGTTATGTTACCTTGTTGCTGTTTTCTGAGCTGTGAGAGAAACATTAAATGAGAAAAGCAATAAGAGATATGAGGGGTGAATGTTAGGATTCTTGCCGTTTTCTTCATGTTTTGGGGGATTTTTTTCTTGTTGGGGAGGGGGGTTGTTATGGGAATCCTCACATCTTACAGTTGTACTCCTCACTTGACGTCTGCACTCTGATCCTTCACAACCCCACCTCCGTCTCTCTCTCTCTCTCTCTCTCTCTCTCTCTCTCTCTCTCTCTCTCTCTCACTCACTCACTCTCAAGTCTCTCTCTCTCACTCTGTCTCTCTCTCTCTCTCTTTCTCTCTCTCTTTATTTCTCTCTCTCCGTCCCTCCCACCAAGTTTCTCTCTCTTTCTCTCTCTCTCTCTCTCTTTCTTTCTTTCTTTCTCTCTCTCCGTCCCTCCCTCCAAGTTTCTCTCTCTTTCTCTCTCTCTCTCTCTCTCTCTCTCTCTCTCTCTCTCTCTCTCTCTCTTCTTTCTCAAAATGAATAAAACAGGGCTATTTTAATTCTCACCTTCTATATGATTAGCCTGATTGCAGCAGAAATGCGAGGGATTTTGCAGACTTGGCCCACGTGATATTGTACACTAATTGGTCGAAAGTTTTGGATCGGATGGTTTTTTGTTGGGGTTTTTTTTTTCTTATTCCACTCCGGAATTTTTTCTGTTTTTATTGAAAACAGTTCAATTTTTTGTCTTCTGTCTTGGAATTGTTTACACAATAAGGGCAGTTAATTTAATCAATTTGATCGTTAACTACAAAAACCATCATAACAACAGCAGCAGCAGCAGCAGCAGCAGCAGCAGCAGCAGCAGCAGCAGCAGCAGCAACTGTAACAGCAATAATAACAACAACAACAACATTAATATCAATAACAAGATCAATAACAATAACAAAAGCAGCAACAACAGCAGTAACAGAAACTTAAACAAGCATAAATTGACCATTAATAGTGCCCAGTAGGTACGCAATCTCTCTATCTCTTTCTTCAAATCATAGATATCGGCCAGCTCTGGCTTAAAGGTGATTGGTGATTGGCGGCTGCTCTGATGTTGTTTGCTTCTTCTTGCTTATCAAACATCCATCGTCCTTATTCCTCCTCCTTTTTCTTTGTATGCTACTCTCTTGTAACACGTGTATTCTTTGTGGGTGGTTGGCGGGTGCTCTGGTGTGGTTTGCTTCTTCTTTCCTATCAAACACCTATCATCCTTATCTACCCTCCTTCTTTTTTATGTTTGTTACTCACTTGTAACACCTCTAATCTTCTGGCACTCATATGACATTATGCAGTTGCGAGCGTCGTAAAACCTCTACTAAAACAAAAACAATTCAATCTTTGGCGCTTATAAGGCCTTATTGTGTTGCAAGTGCCGTAAAATTCTTACTAAAACCAAAACTAAAACATCTATCGTCCTTATGTCATTGCTCCTCCTTTTCTTCGTATGTTACTCTCTAACAACATCTCTAATCTTCGGTACTGGTATTGCCTATTTGTATTTCAAGACCTGTAAAATACTCACTCAAACTGAAGCTAAAAGATCCTGTTTGTCTCCTGTGCTGTTACGAAATCCAACACCTCTGTTTTCTTTTGCCCCCCCCCTCTCTCTCTCTCTCTCTCTCTCTCTCTCTCTCTCTCTCTCTCTCTCTCTCTCTCTCTCTCTCTCTCTCTCTCTCTCTCTCTCTCTCTCTCTCTCTCTCTCTCTCTCTCTTTCTCTCTTTCTCTCTCTAGTCATTTTCTGAAACAATAATGCGTAAATCTTCTGACAAAAGTCTTA
>NW_004797858.1:173985-175074 GCF_000002075.1 Aplysia californica | reverse complement strand
TTCTCTCTCTCTCTCTCTCTCTCTCTCTCTCTCTCTTTCTCTCTTTCTCTCTCTAGTCATTTTCTGAAACAATAATGCGTAAATCTTCTGACAAAAGTCTTATTGACAACACCTTTTCCCCATCAAGCCACAGCCTCACAAGTGGGTTAATTAAAAACCGAGCTGGGAATGTATTCTTTCTTCTCATCTGGGCCTTCATGAGGAAAAAAAGCCAAAGACTTCGAAAGTGGGTCTGAAGATTAGATTGTGTTCTTAACAACAACGCTAGGTTGCTGAGAATTAAACTCAATTTCGTCAACAAGAGGTACTTTAAATCACATTTATCTAGCTTTTTTTCAACCGGATGATTGAGGGCGCCACTGGGAGGCTTTACTTCTTTTTTCCCCTCTGTTGTTTCTGCCTGTGTGTTTGTGTGTGTGTGGGTGGTTGGAGGGCGCCACTGGTAGGAACTACTTCTCTTCTTTCCCTCTGTTGTTTTTTAATCTGTCTGTGTTATTTCCCAACTCTGAATGATCGTTATTATTTTGATGAGAACTCATGAAAAGATTATATATATATTGTATTCTTTAGCATTGCTCGTGACTTGAAATTAAACTCATTGTCAAAATGGAGATGGGCTTTAAATTACGTTTTGGATTTTTGAACAATCCGATTGGAATAATTGAATTGTTTACGTGACTCATGGAATCCCCGCACAGGAATGTTTTATGGGAAATTCGATCCTAACAATAACTTTTAAAATAACAATGATGATGATGATGATGATGATAATACTAATAATAATAACCATAATAATATCTGACTGATGATTGGAAGGGGCTACTATGTTGTTGTTGTTTTTTCCCTCTATCATTTCTGTCTGTCTATCTAACTCTTTTCCTCCGGCGCTGTTGTGTAGCAGCTAGGCTCTTCGCCGTCGCTCGCAGGAGTCCCTAGTCTGACTCCCGAGTGGGAAGAATTCTATCAGAGTTATTACTGTAAACCCTCTCTGATTCTGTTGAGTGCCTCGGTCTCTCTGTGGAAACTTTGTTCATGTATCTCTGTCATCCCTGGTTTGTCTCTGACAGGCAGGGTCGGAAGTTCGCTTCC
>NW_004797858.1:171241-172527 GCF_000002075.1 Aplysia californica | reverse complement strand
TTTGTTTTTTTCCTTGTTATGTTCGAAGGCAGCAATGTTGAATCAGTGTCCTCTCTCCTCGTCAGACTTGTGGACCTTTTGAGTGGCCTTGTTGAACGGATTCCGTTGATGTGGACATAAAATGCTACGGGTAATTTACCATAACCCAAACAAACGTTTACTTGTTTGTTGTTGGCGGACGCTGTGGTGTGGTTTGATCTTTCTCTCCTGTCAAACATCAATCGTCCTGATCATCGTCCTGATCATCGTCCTTCTCTTTAGTTTTAGTAAGGTTTTACGGCGCTCCCAACTGCATAAAGTCATAATAATGAGCGCCAAGGGGTGGATGTCAACAGAGAAGTCCAAACGGGGAATCAGGCTTACTCTGCTCACCTCTCTAGCCTCAACAGCACAAAGTCTGCTTCTACTATCAATGCACCTGGGAAATAACAGTTCACAAGAGAGTGACAAACATACAAAAAAAAGTAAAGAAAAAAAAGTGACGATAGTAAGGATGGGGAAAGAAAGGGCAGCAGTTCTCCCTGGGTTGTTTCGGCACAGTCTGAGCATGACACTGATAAATCAGTTCATTTACAATGAATTCTACTGTGCATAAGAACATGTTAATATCCACCCTTTGCGAATGGCCTTAAGACAACTTCAGTCAGTAGCACTGCCCTGGTTTGTTTCTCTAGTAATAACTCTAATCTTCAGCACTGATATGACGTGTTTATGTTGTCAGTGCCATGAACGTATTGCTACGCCACTGAAACAAAAGTTCACTTGCCAGAAGTTTGACAACTCGTTGGTGATCAGTGTGATTCTCTGTCTAATGTGGATGTTTACAGAGCGTCACTGGTTGATCCTACTTCTTTTTTCTCTTCTTAACTGTCCTCCTGTTGTTTCTGTATGTCTTGTCCCGTGCTCTCAGAGTCGGTGGTTGGCGGGTACTCTGATGTGGTTAACTTCTTTTCCATAAAATAACACTATCGTCCTTCTCTCTCCTCCTTTTAGTGTTTGTTACTCTCTTGTAACACCTCTAGTCTTCGGGCACTTATATGGCCTTATTGTGTTGCAAGTGCCGTAAAACTCTTACTGAAACAAAAACTGATAACTCGTTGGTGATCAGTGTGATTCTGTGTTTTAGGTGGATGTTTACAGAACCTCCCTGGTTGGTCCTACCTTTTTTTTTCTTGTCGGAACTCTCCTTCAGTTATTTCTGTCTGCCTGTCTTTCTTGCCCTTTCCCGTGCACTCAGAGGGTACTCTCTCTCTCTCTCTCTCTCTCTCTCTCTCTCTCTCTTTTGC
>NW_004797858.1:165501-167075 GCF_000002075.1 Aplysia californica | reverse complement strand
TGCCTGTTTTAATCTCATAGAAGATGATCGAGGCTTTCCTTCGTTGGTCTTCAAACAACCTGGGCAAACAGTATTAAGACCAGGTAGAAAGGCAAAACGGAAAGGTTATTACTGCCTTTCCAAACGAGTTTTTACTTGGATGTGTGGATGTTTTTCTCGTCAGATCATAAAGAAACATCATCGTGTCTGTGGTGTGGCCGTTAGACGTGGTGGGTGGTTGGCGGGTGCTCTTCTTATGTGGTTTGCTTCTTCTTTCCTATGAAACGTCTATCGTCTTTATCTCCCCTCCTCCTTATTTTTGGTGTTCGTTACTCTCTTGTAACACCTCTAATCTTCGGCACTTGTATGACCTTTTTGTGTTGCAAGTGCCGTAAAACACTTACTACAACTAAAACAAAGGTTATACGCGCCGTTGTCGCACACAGTAGGAGTGAGTTCGATTCCCCATTGCGAAGAGAATTTTTATCGATTATCTCCAATGTTCTCTTTTTTTTGGTAAGTGTTTTACGCGCTCGCAACTGCATATTATGGTCATATGAGCGCGCTGGACACACTAAACATTTTCAGCTGGAAGGAAATGTTTAAGTTTGCCCGGGTGGCGGCCAAAGCCTACTCTTATCGATGCTCCAATATTCCTGCTGGGATGTCGTGTCCCTCTCAGCCCGGAGTGGGTGGTTGGTGGGTGCTCTGGTGTGATTTGCTCATTCTTTCTTATCAAACATCTGTCGTCCTTATCTCCCCTCCTCCTTTTCTGTGTATGTGACTCTCTTGTAACACGTAATCTATTCTTCGGCACTCAATGACCTTATTGTGGACACAAATCATGCCATACATCACACCCAACACCAAAGAATCAAATGTGAGGCAGCGTGGTGGAATCAGGCTCTCGTCAATTTTTGAGCTTGTTGAGTTATTGGTATCATCTTAAAGCTTGTTTACTTGTCTTTATTTGGACTTTAAAAATATCCATTTATCTTGTATGCAAGTCGAGATATTTGCGAAAGAAGGAGGTGGGGTTACCTGTTTTCAGAGGTAAAATTAGTGAGCAAATGGCCGCCAAAGATTAGTTATTTCCTTAGCTAAAGAGTAGGTGGTAACTGAAAATGTATATTTTTATGCCTTTAATCAACGCTTTTAAGAAAAATCCACACCGAAATGAGTTCTTTAAAGGGCATGAAAGGTGTTGAGCCAAAACACAAAAATTTGATAAAAATTCACAAACTTGCGGAAAAATGCAAATTTCTTCACTTTGATTATTTTGACGAGAGCCTGGTTCCACCACGCTGCCTCAGAAATGGTCCGAACATCTCATGCGAATACAAACTTGCCATCCAGCACAACGTGCCAACATCAAAAAATTCAATGGCAACAATGCTAGAGGGCGACCGAAAAGACCTGGACAGATGGAGTCAGGGAAACACTAACAACTCACGGCATCCCCCAGACCCAAGCCCTACGGCTGGTGGCAGTGAGACGTCTCTTTCTTCCCGAGACACCCAAAAGGGAGTCGAAGCCGCCTCTTACTTTTCCATAAAAATGATGTAGTGGCAACGGGGGCCTTACGTTTCTACAAC
>NW_004797858.1:160130-161533 GCF_000002075.1 Aplysia californica | reverse complement strand
AATAATAATAATGATAATAATAATAACAGATAGATAGATAGATAGCATTTGTATAGCGCTGTTCCCCGCTCAACAGCAAGCTTCACAATCTATATTATTACCCCAGCAGATCTGAGAGCATTCTGAATCAACCTCAACTTCCTGGGAAGCATACAGTGCAAGCAGCCATTTATAGGCCCTAAAACAGTAACATACTGACAAGATCTTTCGCTGTATATGGCCGGGTACCCGTTCTCACCCGGGTGAAGTAAGGAAAATTCGTGTAAAGTGTCTTTCCCAAGGACATAACGTCGGGCCCACAGCTCGAACCCCTGAACCCACGACCTCACGATTACGAGTCCGGTAGCCTAACCACTAGGCCACTGATGACGACCTACAAATATCTACTCATCAGTTTTGCATATCCCCTGTTGACCTAGATTCCATCGTTGACATCAGTCATTACTTTAATTATTTCAACATGGATCATCCGCTCGTTAACTCCCCTAACGACCATCAGCCAGTCACGTGACGAACTGTCCGGTATTCTAACCAGGTTCACATTAATTTGCGTGAAACTAGACTGATCCAAGACTCGTGGTGTCAAATTAACCCACCTCCTAAATTAACCCGCCTCCTAAATTAACCCGCCTCCTAAATTAACCTAAAAGTTTAGAATCAACGAAAACAACGTCACTTATTACCTTCTTGATTAACTATATCAGCTTTGGCTGCCCGCTCTTATCTCCCCTGTGGTGGCTTATTGTCTCGTTATCCTCTTAGTTTAGTTTTAGTTTAGTAAGGTTTTACGGCGCTCGCAACGCCATAAGGTCATATGAGCGCAAAGGGGTGGATGTCAACAGAAAAGTCTAGACGGGGGATCAGGCTTACTCTACTCACTTCTCTTGCCTCATCTGCACAAAGTCTGCTTCGACTATAAAGGCACCACGGAAATAGCAGTTCACGAGAGAGTCACAAACACACAAATGAAGCAGAGGTAAAATGACGAGAGTAAGGATGAGGAAAGAAAAAGCAACAGTCCCCCCTGTGTTGTTTCGTCACAGTATGAGCATGACATTGATAAATCAGCCCTTTCTACTGTGCCAAAGAATATGTTAATATCCCCCCCCCCCCTTTGGGAATGGCCTAAAGACATTTCAGTCAAGAGCACTACCCTGGCGGGGGGAGGGGGGTTCCTGCTGGTCTATAGGGAAAGTTTTAGGTGATGTGATCACAGCATGTGCAGGTTCGTAAGTTATGGGCAGGGATTATGGCTTTTGTCTACATCTCTGTAGAATGACAGTTTTGTCTTGTCTGTTTCTCTATGGAATGAACGTTTGGCTTTGTCTACATCTCTATGTAATGACCGTTTGGCTTTGTCTACATCTCTATGGAATGACCGTTTGGCTTTGTCTACATCTCTA
>NW_004797858.1:157264-158240 GCF_000002075.1 Aplysia californica | reverse complement strand
ACACACACGCACACTCACACTCACACACGCACGCACACATACACACACAGATACACATATATGCACACGCACACGCACACACACACGCACGCGCGCGCACACACAAACACACACACACAAATACCCACACACAAACCGTCCTTGCTCAGCAACATGATTAGTTTTGGCTGTGTGAGTATACCTCGGGCCAGCTGTTTTAATAACGGTTCTCCTCAAAATTAGCGTGGCCTTTTTGCACCGAGTAACGGCACGAAACTTTTGGAGTGGTCCTTAGTTTGATTATCTGTCTGGAAGAAAAATATAACCCTTGCTAATAAGATGTCATTATCTCCGAAAAAAAACAACGTAGGTGAGATCTCTGCCTGCGTGGAGTTTTTTTCCTGTATCTTCTGTGGCCAGTTCCAGAAGCGTATTTATTAATACAGATTAAATATTGGTAGTCAAAGGGTGTTAGAGGGTGTCCCTGGAAAATCAAATATTTCTTTTGGCCTCTCTAGGTTGTTTTTTTACTTGTGTGGTCTGTGTTCCTTTCTATTTTCCAGCTCTAAACGACCGTTATTGTGTAGATGTGATTGTGTTCCCTCAAACTCAAACTTTTCTCCGTGGGTGGTTGGCGGGTGCTCTGGTGTGGTTTGCTCCTTCTTTCCTATCAAACATCTATCGTCATTATCACTCCTTTTTCTTTTTTTGTGTTTGTTACTCCGTTGCAACACCTCTTATTTTCGGCACTTGTATCACTTTGTTCGGTTGAAAGTGCCGTAAAACACTTAAGAAAACGAAAAATGTGTACTCACCTTTTATTCTGAAAGCTACTTCCCCTAGGCTTGGTCATCTGTTGGCGCAGCTGGCCTGGAGAAGTGAGGTTCTTAGTACAGGTTGTTAGTCAATGATACCCACCGTGCGTGGACTCGACACTTGTAGGCCGGGTTTTTTGGTGGGATTTTTTAAAATAATTTTTTTTTTTTTGGGGGGGGGG
>NW_004797858.1:154902-156465 GCF_000002075.1 Aplysia californica | reverse complement strand
CATTTTCTGGTAGGAACGATCTACACCTAGCCTTTTCGGACAAGGCCGAAGAATCTCGAAGGGCCCGTGTGCAAAGTTGCGCATGTTAAAGACCCCTTGTTGGTCCAAAATCTATATCAATATCAACTTGCAAAATACAAAACTTCCTACTAATTGAAAATGTTTGGTGGGTCCCGCGCACTCATGACCTTATGCAGTTGGGAGCGCCGTAAAACACTTTTTAAAAAACCCAACCCAAACAAACACTGAGAAACTGACCATGCCCGAGCTACTGACCTACTTAGACTCCCCAGACAGTGACCTAGCCAATTTTGGCAGACTATTTTCCGCTTTTAATGGCGTCACGATCATCCCCGCCTTATATAAAAATAGTCTCTTTATTGCTTGGATTATTGCAGGCTTAGAGAGTATACCTCTGTCACATATATGTTCGCTTTGAGCACAAGGGGGTTATCCCGAAAAAAAAGACTGTTTTGAGAAAATCGAAGGTAAAGTTTTTGGACCATTGTTCAGTTTCCTTAAAAGACAAGGAGAGTTTTCTCTATAACCAAACAAATATACACACCAATGAAATCAAACTTCTCCTATAGGTAGGGCAATGACCACTCTTGGTGTAGGTCAAGATGTCTGGAAACCCCTGAAATCTGGGTTAGCCCGCTTGACCTTAAAAGCGACCAATATGTAATGGAAAGAAATGAGCTGACATCTCTGTCCCCAGTCACCCACGACAAAGAACTGGCCAGTGGCTATTACTTTGGTGGGAAGCTGACTCGTAGAAAGGACTCCTGTTACTCAGATAATGTTTCTTTTAAAATATTAGACGAGATCTCTGTCTGCTTTCATTGAATGGTTTCTTCCATAGACATTTATAGACTATAAGCGTATAATCTATCCAGATTACAGAGGGACGTTAGAGGCCGCCACTCAGACTAGTAGGTCTCATACTTCTTTTCTTTTTGTCGTGGCCGTTATTGTGTTGATCATGGTATGCCTCTTATTACTTAAATCAAACTAGAATTGTGAGTGGTTGGTGGGTTCTCTGGTGTGGTTTGCTCCTTCTTTCCTACCAAACATCTATCGTCCAGATCTCTCCTCCTCCTTCTTTTGTGTGTTTGTTACTTTCTTGTAATACCTCTAGTCTTCGGCACTTATATGACCGTATTGTATTGCAAGTGCCGTGAAACTCTTACTAAAACTAAACCCAAAATAGAAATTCGTTGACAATGCGTGGTCACTTTTTAATGCACCTTGTCTTAAGTACTGACCCTATAAGACTCGCCAGTCGATGACCCTAGTTTTGCGTGCCTTTGTTAGTCTTGCAAACGTCTTAGAATTAAAGGCGCCATTTTAAAAACCATGCTCATTACTAGAGTCATATCCGTAGTGTGTTACCTGGGGGTTGAGTCTTAATTAATGATCTTATCAGTTATATGTGGACATGGCTAGACCTTTTTTTACACTAAGTCATCTGCACAACAAAATTGTTCAGTGGTCATTAAGTTTGATAATAAGCTGTCTTTAAAAATGGCCGCTCCTATTTGGATTTTTTTTTTTTTTTTTTTT
>NW_004797858.1:152101-153954 GCF_000002075.1 Aplysia californica | reverse complement strand
TCTCTCTCTCTCTCTCTCTCTCTCTCTCTCTCTCTCTCTCTCTCTCTCTCTAGTAACAGTAATACATTTAATTAAACGTTTATGACATATGTGTGTCGGAAGTACCGTAAAACGTTTACAGAAACTTTTTGAGGCAAGAGAGGTGAGCAGAGAGCCTGATTCCCCGTTTCGACTTCTCTGTAGACAACCACCCCTTGGCGCATTTATGTCCTTATACAGCTGCGAGCGCTGTAAAACGTTACTAAAACTAAACTAAACTAAAAACTTAAAAAACAACAAATTTCGTGTATCTTTCATGCTATTGCTGACGTCATAACCTCCCATTAAGCACCGCCTTTATAAAGACACTTTTTTATCTACATAATAATCATTGTAGTTGTAGCCTTGGGGAGTGTACCTCCAGGTAGATTATTTCAATCTCCGTTTACTAAAGAAGTGAGATAGAATTTTTGTACATGATTAATATCTTCAGCACGGACCTGTTAAGTGGTCATTACTTTGGTAGGCTGTATGGCAGGGGTAGGCCCAGAACAACATACTTAGGGAACCTAAACAAATGAGTAACAGGGAAAGATCAGGGAAACGCAGCTTTTTTTTTAGAGCATCCGAGCAAAGGAATGAATGGAAAACCATGATCGCCGATGTCTGTCGCAGATCTGGCACTGGATGATGATGGTAAAACTACCCCTGGTAGTCTGATTTTTTTCTTTATTTGCGAGGCTTAGTTGGAAGCTTAGCTTTCATATTTATAAGGATTATTTCCTTTCAGTAGCACACAATGCTTTGGTCTGTTTTTCTTGCTGTTCCTGAGGGTGGTTAGAGAGTGCTTTGATTTCATTTGCTCCTCCTTTTCTATCAAACATATATTGTCATTAGCTCTCCCGTTCTTTTTCTTTGCATGTTTCTCTCTTGTAACACTTCTAATCTTCGGCATTTATTTGACCTAATTGTTGATTTTGTTCATGCCATAAAACCCTTACTAAAACTAACCTTTAAAAAGACCTTAGATGGTAGCTTTTCTTTCATAAACAGTTTTCTCATTTCTCAGTTGTCGCTTCTGTAAGCTTTTTTTTAAACAAGCCCAGATTACAGCGGGTAGCTAGAAGCCGCCATTGGTAGATCCTACTTCTCTTCTTTCTCTCAAGTGATTCTGTCCGTTTGTCTCGCCTCTTCCCTGTACTTATTGACCGGTATTGTGTCCATGCGTTTCTCGTTACTTACGAAAACGAATAAATAGGTTTAGCTCGGATTATGGCCTCACGGAAAGCGAACAGTAAAATAATAATATGTTTCTACCCCCAGGGCAGTGCTGCTGACTGAAATTGTCTTTAGGCCATTCCCAAGTGTGAATATTATCATGTAACACCTACTCTAATATTCGACACTTATATTATAACCGTAATGTTTTGCCAGTGCCATGAAATTCTTACTAAAACTATTTTTAAAAGGGGGTAATAGAAACTTTACTTACGACTGCACTACACAAATTTTGCGCCCCCGTGTTGTCTGTGGACCCTGTCCTGCCCTATGACATTTATTGTGGCTAACAAGGGACTGGCCCACTCTTCCTGCACGGCCCCTTGACCTTTCCTCACTGACACCTCACCTCTCACCTGGCATTTCCTTTACCACGGACCCACCACCACCACCACCACCACCAAGAAGTCTGATTAGCTTTGTTGGGGTTTTTTTCTTGGTTTTTGTTTTAGGTGTTTTGTTGTGATTGTCTTTTTTGTCACGTCTTAAGAAGTCATGCTAACACTAATTGTCTTTTTTGTCACGTCTTAAGAAGTCATGCTAACACTAATTGTCTTTTTTGTCACGTCTTAAGAAGTCATGCTAACACTAATTGT
>NW_004797858.1:150093-151200 GCF_000002075.1 Aplysia californica | reverse complement strand
GCTTGTGTGGAGATGTAGTGTATTTGGTTTTGTTTTGTTTGTTGTTGTTTTTTTAAAGTTTTTATTGAAATTATTGTTGTTTTGTTTTGTAATTTTATGGGGAGAAGGAGAAAAGGGGGTGGGGTGGTGGTAATTAAACTGTTCAGTGGCCTTTCAGCCTTGGAGCCGCGATTAAAAAGGATGTGGTGATGTCGTGCTGGAAGAGATGAGGCTTCTGCTCACCAGCTGCGGCCACTGAACTGTCTGGTGTTGTTGTGTGTGTGTGTTTGTGTGTGTGTGTTTGTGTGTGTGTTTTGAGTTGCGGGGTGTGTGTGGGGGGGGGGGAGGGGGGTTGTTTGTCTGTATCCACGTCGCCACCACCTTAGATAGAATGACAAAGCTCTGTCTGCTCAGTAAAATCTTAGTTTTACCAAATTTGACTTGAAAAAATTTCAAGTTTCCCAACATGTCAAGCTTTTTCGAATGCAGTTCTTTCAATATCTTGATAATGACTCCGAATGATCTTACGATTTTTATATGGCAGATAGAACATTTGAGAGGCACAGGGGGACAACGACGGTAGTCACAAACTAGAAATTGTGAGAGTGCCAATTTTAAAAGCTTGTGGACTCATAACTACATATTTGTTTGACTGGTGGTTTATTGTTAAGTGTTGTTGAATGGGAAATCTAACAACAATAATCAACCAACAGTTGAACAGATATACAGTTATGAGTCAATAAGCGTTTAAAATTGGTACCCTCACGATTTTCAGTTTGTGACTACAGTCGTGTTTTCCCTGTAGTCTTCATTTGGTTTCTAACTTCCTGTTCTGTGTTACTCAAAATGGCCAAAAATGTCAGATAGAGCTTTGTAACACTGAGGTAGCGAGATGTTGCAGGCTGTTTGGCGCTCTGGGGAGACAAAGTAGGTGACAGCATATTGTGAATGTTGGCACGTGTCTTTTGGTTGGTGGGTGTTGCGTACGCTCTTGCTCATGCGCGTGTGAATATACGCACTCACGCCCTCGCTCCTATAATGCACCTGCACTCATTCATACATACATACATACATACATACATACATACATACATACATACATACATACATACATACATACATACATAA
>NW_004797858.1:147093-149003 GCF_000002075.1 Aplysia californica | reverse complement strand
GAGAGAGGAAGGTGCGTGCGGACTCCAACACCATTCAACATGTTTGTTTTGTCAGTCGATCTTACGCTGCATGTTTTTGTATTGTTTCGTTAGGTCGATGCCCGTAAAGTGGGTGGTTGGCGGCTGCTTTGGTGTGGTTTGCTCCTTCTTTCCTATCAAACATCTATCCTCTTTATCTCCCCTTCTTCTTTTTTACGTTTGTTACTCTCTTGTAACACCTCTAATCTGCTGGCGCTCATATGACCTTATTGTGTTGCAAGTGCCATAGAACACTTACTAAAACATGCCCGTAATAGGTGGTAGATGTTCCCATTGACCTACATAACTAACCCCCCCCCCCACCAACCCCTGCGTGATGACGTCACTGGTTCATCTCCAGGGGGCAACCGGACTCCGTGACCAACGACATGCCGAGGGCTGAGGGCTCCAAGTGCTGGCGGAGCTGTTGACTTAACACTAGTTGTGCTGGCCGGCTGGGTTCCCGATTATTGAAAGCTAGGAATCGTATGATTTGACTCGGAAGCCAATCAAAAATAGTACACGACAAGATAAATCACTCAGCCCAAAAAGTGTCCGCGGAAGTCCGCTCTTTGCTTCAGATGGCGCTTCAGTCTGTGTTTTTTTAAGCTCTCTTTCGTTTCTCCAGGAAAAGAATAGGAATGGCACCCTCGCATGTACTATCTTTGACCCAATGAACATGTACTTACTTTCTAATGATGCGGTTTCTTCCGGTGATTTCCTGGTTGGCTCCGAACATCTTCCGGATTTAGGATAACCTTGATTTCATAACACTACGGGGCATCAACTTTTATTTTTCAAATATAAATTCTAAAAAAAAGAAGGTATTATAGTGATTAAAGTAACTGGTAACCGTTGGTTTACGTAAATAGGAGTCGGAATTTTTCTTCTGTAGCATCTTTGGTAGCATGAATCGTGGGAATCGGTGTTCTGGAATCGATTCTACACCCAGCTCTGGTTAACACCCGCAGTGTACATAAATAAAACATGGGCCCGCTCGCTGCTGGGAACAATTAGGAGGAGACAAATGCAGTTTCCGGGACACTTGAAGAGACATTAAGGCTTGGGACTTTTAACTCTCACTGGTACAATTGAAGCCAACAAGGCTGCGGGGTAGACCCAGAGCAATTTACTTGGAGAGCCTAAACAGACGGATGACGGGGAAAGATCATGAATATTGTGGCTGTTTTGAGAGCATTCGAGCGGGGTAATGAATGGAAAACCATGATTGCCGATTCCTGTCGCAGATCTGGCGCTTGATGATTGATGATAATGACATTTGATGTAGCAAAGATAAACCGCAATCTATGCACTGACGGATTCTTCAAAAGCAATCGATGGAAGCGAATTAATTTTGAAAAAGGACGTAGCCGAAACATTGAGGAAACATGATCTGTTTGTTAGTATAGATGAACAATCTTTGATATAATTATACGTGTAACGTGTACCTGGTATCTCTGGTTTGTTTGTTTTAGGAAGGTTTTACGGCGCTCGCAATTGCCTAAGGTCATATGAGCGCCATGGGGTAGATGGATGTCAACAGAGAAGTTCAAACAGAGAATCAGGCTTACTCTGATCACCTCTCAAGCCTCAACTACACAATATCTGCTTTGACTATCAAGACACCCCGGAAATAACAGCTTACAAGAGAGTGACAAACATACAAAATAAGTAGAGGAAAAATGACGACAGAAAGGATGAGGAAAGAAAAATCAGCAGTTCCTCCTATATGTTGTTCCGGCACAGTATGAGTGTGAGCATGACATTGATAAATCAGCCCATTTACAATTCTGCTGTGCACAAGAACATATTGATATCCCCCCTCTGGGAATGGCCTAAAGACTACTTCAGTCAGTAGCACTGCCCTGGTTGGGAGGGAGGGGGGGGGGGGG
>NW_004797858.1:143102-145632 GCF_000002075.1 Aplysia californica | reverse complement strand
AAGATTCTTTAAAACATTCTCCAGATCATGACGCCTTTCGTTTTTTTAGTTTTGAGACGGTTTTGCTGCGAAAAGCTACATTTCTTTATTTCTCCGTTCGCTTTTCTAGGCCGACGCTTCTGTCTCTGTAATTTTAGAAAATCCGGGACGGATGTGATATTTTGCGAGGTGCGTTTTGTTTTGAGAATACAGATCTAGACCTTCTAATTTTTTGCATCTCTCAAGATTTATTGCTCCATTCAAGTAGAGTGTAGTAGGCCAATGACTTTCAGTTAATGTTAATACACTGATCATTCCTTTCATCAAAAGGGGCCCAGCTAGTCTATTATCTATTTGTGGTCTTTTCTATTCCTGTCTGTTTATATATGTTTTTCCATCTTGCTTTCCAGCTGCCCTGCCTCTTTTCTATTTCTCTCTGAATATATATTCTCTTTTTCCGTCTCTCTTTTCAGCTGCACGACATATTAATAATTCCGTGTTGCTTAAGAGCGCCGATGGTTTGCCCTTTATCTTTTCTTTGTGTCGATTGTTTCTGTCTGTCTGTGTTACTATTTTGCCTGCACTCAGCTCAGCGACCATATTGTATCGATGTGCTACTAAAATAAAAGCCACTGAACTGCCGTTTTTCTGTAACGATACAATGGGTGGTTGGCGGGTGCTCTGGTGTGGACTGCTTCTTTCATCATATCAAACATCTATCATCTTTATATCACCTCCTTCTTTTTTGTGTTTCTTACTCTTCTTTCATCATATCTAATTCTATCTACTCCGCTAATCTTCGGTACCTATATGACTTTATTGTGCTGCAAGTGCCATGAAACTCTTACTAAAACTAAAACTAAAGCAAAGTGACCATATTTTATCGATGTGCTAATAAAATAAAGGTCACTGAAGTGCTGTTTTTTTCTGTGACGATACAGTGGGTGGTTGGAGGGTGCTCTAGTGTTGTTTGCTCCTTCTTTCCTATCAAACATCTATCGTCCTTATGTCTCCCCTCCTTCATTTTTGTGTTTATTACTCTTTTGTAACACATCTAATCATCTGCACCTATATGACCTCATTTTGTTACAGGTGCCGTAAAATTCTTACTAAAACAAAGTGACCATATTGTTTCGATGTGCTACTGAAAAAAAAAAGAAAAGCCACTGAAATGCCGTTTTTCTCTGACGATACAGTGGGTGGTTGGAGGGTGCTCTAGTGTGGTCTGCTCCTTCTTTCCTATCAAACATCTATCGTCTTTATCTGCCCTCCTTCTTTTTTGTGTTTGTTACTCTTTTATAACTCCGCTAATCTTCGGTACCTATATATGACTTTATTGTGTTGCAAGTGCCGTAAAACTCTTACTAAAACAAAAGCGACCATAATGTTGTATCGATATACTACTAAAATAAAAAGGCACTGAAATGCCGTTTTCCTGTTCTATGACGATGCGCTGCTCTGTCCACATACTGGCAAACTGCGGCGCAATCCGCGGGTAATTCGCTCCTGCGCCGGATATGTAGATGACTCAAATATCGACGAAATGCCACGGCCGTCTCGGGGTGAACTATCCAGACTGATCGTCACTAAAGCTTAGAATTCTCAAATGCCAATTTCCCGTCGTTTTGCCTTTTGTTTTTGTCTAGTTGGGGGTTTGGTTTTAATATGAGTATGTGAAGACTACTGGGGGAAAACGACGGTAGTCACAAACTGAAAATCGTGAGGGTACCAATTTTATTTAGAACGCTTGTTGACTCATACCTGTATTTCTGTTCAACTGTTGGCTGATTATTGTTGTTAGATTTCCCATCCAACAATACTTTAAAATAATCCACCAGTCAAACAAAGATATGGAATTATGTTCCACAAGCTTTTTAAATTGGTGCCCTCACAGTTTTCAGTTTGTGACTATAGTCGTTTTTCCCCTGTGCTCTTCGTGTATTTTGCGGCACTTGCAACACAAATAGATCACATAAGTTGCGCACTTTCTACGCATACCGCTGATTGAGAAGCTGCAATTAAAATAAATGTTTTGTTAATGGACTTGGAACATCTGAACCAATCAGGAAATGACAAATTTTAATGCACTTTTCCCCAGCACTCGGTGACTGCCATTGTGTCGATGTGCTTCTCTTTACTAAAAAATAAAAAAGGCTTAAAGGCTGGGGGTTCTTTGTATCAATCAGCACCACTTTCCTCATACTTAAAAACGCGCTGAGGGACACAACATCCCAGTAGAAAGACTGACCGAGACACTCGATTAAAAATTTAAACCCCACTCGGGAATCGAACTCGGGTCTCCTGCGTGCGACAACGAAATGACTGATTGCTACGCCACACAGACAACTGTGCCATTGCGAGAAAGACTTAACTCATCGTATTATGAAATATTTTTTAAAAAGATAATAACCAACCACAGACGAACAGCAGATTTGTCGATGATGGCGATATCAGATCCGGGTAGGGGACTAATGGACTCACAACGTGTCAGTAGATTAGAGATTTGTCGTGTGGTGAGAAGACGTGAGACTTGTGGAAACTGTCTCCTCCC
>NW_004797858.1:140951-143002 GCF_000002075.1 Aplysia californica | reverse complement strand
CCCCCCACCTGATCGCTTCTGTCTGGTCCGGGAAAGGCCATCGATTCTTGTGGTTGTGGGTGGTCTGAGGAAAGGTGGTGATGAGGGGATGGGTGGTTGGCGGGCGCTCTGGTGTGGTTTGCTCCTTCTTTCCTATCAAACGTCGATCGTCCTGATCTCTCCTCCTTCTTTTTGTGTGTGTATGTTACTCTCATGTAACACCTCTATTCTTCTGCACTTATATGACCTTATTGTGTTGCAAGTGCTGTAAAACTCTTACTAAAACTAAGGAGCTGAGGGGAACTGGCGTGAAGGGAGACAGACATTTGGGAACCGGCCAGGGAAAATTGTTTCTCTTGTCCTGGCGAAAAGTGGACTTGCTAGATGTCAGAGGCGGAAAATGTGCTTTTGAATTGATTATTTTTAATTTGTTTCCAGATTTTTTGAAGTGTAAAATAGGTAAGAGCCATAGATCTTATTCAATTTTGAATAATATCCTTTATCGGGCACTGTTGTGGCCGCCGCTAATTGCTATTGATAAAACATACCCAACATTTTCAGTTGGTAGGAAATTTTGAATTTTGCCCGGGTGGCGGCCGAAGCCTACTCTTATCGATTGTAGACCACCGAGAGATCTTTAATGTGTGCAACTTGCACACGGGACCCCCCGAGATTTTTTGCCTTTGTCCGAGAAGGCTAGATGTAGATCGTACCTACCATAAGATCAGGGGCTGAAAGATAAAAGTAAGAAAGAGCTAAGGAGTAGCAGTAGAAAGGCCACAGAAAGTGTCAGGAGCCCAGCGGAGGGGGCTCCAAATGTTTGAAATATCATTTAATGCATTGATGTTTCTGCAAGGTGTGGGGAAACATAGTATTACGGTCTATAGGACAGTATGGTGTTTGTACGTATTGGTGGGTTTTTAGCGTGTATGTGTGTGTGTGTGTGTGTGTGTGTGTGTGTGTGTGTGTGTGTGTGTGTGTGTGTGTGTGCTTTTGAATCCTCTTAAAATAAAATGAAATAAAAACTAGAAAAGCTAAGCCAGATTGCCCAGAGCTATGACAAAGTAGGGTATGTGTCATGTGATATCACCAATATAAATGTACCGTGGCTTTTATAAACGCTACCTGGTTGTTTTTTGGAGTGCTAAAAATGACATAAGAATAAAACGCAACCAAAGACACACACAAAAAAAAACACACAGAAAAACGAGGTCATGTATTCTGGCTCAACCGGAAGTGGCACGGTCGCCATGTTTGTTCTAAAATCTGGGCAGATGGCTGGCAGACTGGCTCGGCGGATGGAGGGCAGGATGTGAAGGTAGCCTCGCAATATGGCCGAGTCGGATTGCCTTGCCCTCCATTTGGCTTCAAAGGTAACGCCAAAGTATAGAAGAAGGCTTCAGGTAAAAAAGCGTTGCGTTGGCTCCTTTGCTGGGTCGGCCGAGGCAGATCACAATCAACCACGGCCTAGCGTAAACACATTTGTGTTTGGACGATTTAAGAACGCTCTATGATATACAGCTGAGTGGTGAAATCAGGCGCTCGTCAAAATACTGAAATGGGAGATATCGGCAATTTTCTAAGCGTTGGGCAATTTTTTTCGAACTTTCTTTTTTTTTTGGGGGGGGGGCTTAACACTTTTCATGTCCTTTTAAAAACGCATTTCTGTGTGAATGGTAACGCAGAAAAACGTATATTAAAGGCTAAAAAATGTACATGTTCAGTTTCCAAGACTCTTATGCTTTGGAAACCACCAACCTTTGAGAGTCATTTTCTCGTTAATTTTACCTCTGATACTAGGTAACCCCTTCTCTTTCAATACGAAAATATTTCGACTGCTAGTGAAGATATATGGGTAATTCTTTTATCGAACGCAAGACAAACACACAGGCTTTAAGATGATAACAATAACCCCATATGCCCAAAAATTGACGAGCGCCTGATTTTACCACGTCGTAACACGTATACAGATGGGTTCTGTCTTCATCTGTTTCAGGCCACCCTCACCTGTTACCTGTGCGTCCGCCATTTGTCTTTTAAGCCATTCGCTGTTCTTCATCCCCCCCCCCCCT
>NW_004797858.1:139329-139888 GCF_000002075.1 Aplysia californica | reverse complement strand
TCTCTCTCTCTTCCTTTCTCTCTCTTCCTCTCTCTCTCTCTCTTCCTCTCTCTCTCTCTCTCTTCCCGCCCTCCTCTCTCGCTCTATCTCTTTCTTTCTCACTCTCTTTTTCTTTCTCTCTCTCTCTCTCTCCTATGTTTCTCAATACCTCATAATGTATGAAACACACAAGGATGGGTATGGGAAGTGGTCGTTTTGTGCAGTTAACTGTCTTGTACAGAGTCATTGTAATGTATGAAACACACAAAGGTGAAAGTGGGGAGTGCTCGATTGAAGAGGTGACTGTCTTTGACAGTGTGACTATAATGTAAGAAACACACAAGGATGGAGGTGGGAAGTGGTCGATTGGACAGGTGGCCGTCTCGGAAAGTGTCATTATAATGTAAGAAACACACAAAGATGGAAGTGGGAAGCGGTCGTTTTGTGCAGGTGACTGTCTTTGACAGTGTCATTATAATGTAAGCTAACGAAGGGAGCTAAATCAGCAGAAGCCAAGCGAATCGCCGAGGCCAAACAAAAATGCAACGTGCGCAAGTCTAGACCTGCCTCCACCACAAGC
>NW_004797858.1:136247-137321 GCF_000002075.1 Aplysia californica | reverse complement strand
ACATACACAGGCATTCTTTCTCTCTCTATCTCTCTCTCTCTCTCTCTCTCTGTGTCTCTCTCTCTCTCTCCCTGTCTCTCACTTTCTCTCTCTCTCTCTCTCACTGATTCTTTCTTGAAACTGCCCTTCTTTTAGTCATTTTCCCCAATAAAACTTTGTTCGCATTCCTTCGTGCATGCAGAGACGGGGTCATTAAAAACGTACTGGTAAATGTTATGTCTGTCTGACAGTGTGTTTGCTTATGTGTTTGCGCTTGTTTGTGAGATCGCCAAACGTTTATAAACCCAGGTCCTAAATGCCTCCCTTGACAGACATAGTTAGCCGAGTAATGATGCCAGTGTGGGTGGTTGGTGGGTGGTCTGGTGTGGTTTGCTCCTTCTTTCATATCAAACATCTATCGTCCTTATCTCTCCTCCTTCTTTTTACGTTTGTTACTCTCTTGGACATAAGGGTCTTGAACATCTAGCTCCCACTGGCTAAATTAAAGGCAAATGAGACAGGGGTAGGCCCAGAACAACCTACTTAGGGAACCTAAACAAATGGGTAACGGGTAAAGATCAGGGGAACGTAGCTTTTTTGTGTGCATCCGAGCAAAGGAATGAATGGAGAACCATGGTCGCTGATATCTGTCGCAGATATGGCACTGGATGATAATAAGTCAATAATGACTCTCTTGTAGCCACTCTAATCTTCAGCCCTTATATGACCATATTGTGTTGCAAGTGCCGTAAAACGCTTGCTAAAACTAAACATGATGCCAGTGACGCTCGCGCCTCTGTTGAGCTCGGAATGCTTTAAGTTGGGACCAGGTCGTGCTGAATTCTTCGTGAATACTGGTCTAGTTGTCTAGTGCGCGTGCGTCTCTCTCTCTCTCTCTCTCTCTCTCTCTCTCTCTCTCTCTCTCTCTCTCTCTCTCTCTCTCTCTCTCTCTCTCTCTCTCTGAGTATGTAGGTTTGAATATGCGTATGAGAGAGAAACGGGTTGGGGCGAGAGAAAGGGAAAACACGCAATCAAGAGATATATAGAGAGAGAGAGCGAAAGAGATAAAGAGAGCGAAAGAGAGAGAGAGAGAGA
>NW_004797858.1:131826-136063 GCF_000002075.1 Aplysia californica | reverse complement strand
AGAGAGAGAGAGAGAGAGAGAGAGAGAGAGAGAGGTTGGGAGGGGGGCGTTTGCTGATAACAAGTTTCAATACATTTTTCACAAACGAACTAATGGCGTAATGGGTTAGTTTCGTGCACTCAAATGAGTAAACATTTTAACTGATAAAAAGGATTCGTAACGTTTTAGCTAGACCACACTCGAGTGCTTAGAGGGCGCTACTGGTAAATCTTACTTCTTTTCTATCCATCTGTTGTTTCTGTCGCTCAAACTCAAAAACTCAAAACTCAAACTCGAAACTAGTGTAGTACATAACAATTTTTACTTCTTTTAACCTATACCTTTGCACGTATGACCTGAACAACTGCTTTGAAAATCTCACGAATTGATGCTTTTACTGTTGTTTTTTCAATCAATACTTTGAGTACAGACGAATTTCTTTTGACTCCAAATTAACCCTGTCGGTTGTTGAGGGGCGCTCGGGTGTGGTTTGCTCCTTCTTTCCTAACAAACATCTTCCGTCCGGATCTCTCTTTTTTTTCTAATAACACCTCTAATCTTCGATACTTCGTTTTAAAAATCAATTAATATGACCTAATTGTGTTGCAAGGGTCAATATACTCTTACTAGAACTGAAAACCATACGTCTTATCTTCTGCACTTTTAATAAAAGTGCCGTACATTTCTTTCTTAAGCTCAAAACAAGTACTCGAAATATCAACTGCTCCTCACTGTTGTTACAGATTTGTTTTATAAGTGCCGTAAAATGGGTGATTGGCGGGTGCTCTGGTGTGGTTTACTCCTTCTTTCCTATCAAACAACTATCGTCTTTATCTCTCCTCCTTCTTTTTTATGTTTGTTGCTCTCTTGTAACACCTCTAAACTTCGGGACTTATATGACCTTATTGTGTTGCCAGTGCCGTAAAACTCTTACAAACCTAAATGCCGTGAAACTATTATTAAAACAAAGTCAGTGTCGTAAAACTCTTACTAAAACTAGTAAAACTGAGTGCCGTAAAACTCTCTCTTAGGCTCAAAACGAACACTGTACATAACATAACCACCTCTCTGTGTGTGTGTCCCCAGATTGAGACGGCCACGGACTCCGGCACCAGCGACCTCCCCCCATGGCTGACCTACAACCGGACATCTCGGACACTGTCCGGCGTGCCTCTCTCACAAGACCTGGGCCACACGCTGCTCGTCCTGCGCGCCAGCTGCCCCCCGCCACCACAACACCACACCGGATATCACGACGGCGACGACCTATCTGGAGCTGAGGATGAATGCCAGGCTTCTTCAGACGTCTTTGAGCTGTCGGTGCTGCCATGGACGTGGGATATGATGACGTCTGCTGGTGCTACTAGTGCTGGTGCTGCTGTGGCTGATCAGAGTCTGACCTGGCGGTCCGAGTCACGTGATCAAGACAAATTAAGCTCGTCGGCAATGTCGTCGTCGTCTTCTTCTCCTTCCTCCTCCTCCTCTTCCTCTTCCGCCTCCAACTACGACTGTGACGGGGATCGGGTTGTCTCCAGTTTGATTCTCTGCACCACAATGAGCGGTCTCCAGCCGCGGAAAAGACTGCAGATCTTAGAGTCCCTCGCGGAGTTCTTATCCATTCCCATCTCGACCTTGACCTTTGCGTCGTCTCAAGGTGAAGGTCTGAAGGCCGTTCAGCACGGGTTCCAGTTGGTGTCTGCTGGGCCGGGCTCCGACGACCGAGTGTGCACGCTGAAGGAGAATGTGGAGCTTTTGTGGCACTTGCCTTGTCCCACAGTGAGGCACCTTGCAGACTTTGTCAAAGTCCTACAGCATAACGTGGACGGCGGGCGTCTACAGGAAGAGCTGGGGGTCCGGCTGATGGGTTGGTACGTCGCCTCCTCCAATTCGCTCATCAACCGACAGCATCGGAGGAAGAGGAGGTCGGGGGGTGGTGGTGCAGGCGGTTACAGAACGGTGATCCCCACACCGACTTTGCAGCCGTCTCCCTCTACTAGAGATGAGGAGGGGCTTACTCGGAGCTCCGCGATTGTAGCTTCTGAGACAATTGTGGCTACTCCTTCAGTTGTCGTGCCATCATCATCATCATCATCATCATCATCATCATCATCATCATCATCATCATCATCATCATCATCACCATCATCAGTGTCAGCAACAACTACAATATCGACAACATTGCCTTCATCTAGACCAGTGCTAAATCCATCGTCTCTAGAAGGTTCTTCTTACTTTCCATCTTCCTCTTCGTCTGGTTCACCAACGTCCCGTATGATCAAGTCTTCTTCCTCATTGTCCTCTGTTTTCTCTTCCTCATCCTCCTCTTCCTTTTCCTCCTCTTCCTCCTCTCCACGTCTGTCTGCCTCACTCTCATTATCCACACTACCTTCAGGCTCAGACATGGCTGGCTCCATTATCGGTTCCTCACACTTCCGAGTATCTGCCGATTCGTCTGCATCATCATCTTCATCTTCGTTGTCTTCATCATCATCATCACCACCATTATCGTCATCAACATCGTCGTTAGTATCGTCACTGTCGTTTTCCTCCTCATCGGTTACAGTATCATCTTCATCATCACCATCATCGTCATCATCATCTTCCTTTGAACTGTCAAGACAGCCTGTACACCCCACGTCTACCGTCATGGCGACCCCACATACGTCATCACATGGGACCACGTCACAGCACACGGGGGTATACATGACGTCATCCAGCGCGCCGCCAGACCTCCAGCCCTCCATGTCCACGAGCCAGGGACCAGAGCTGATCCTGCCAGATTTGACCCGCACACCGTCCTTAACCAACGCCATTACGACGGCTTTTCTGAAGACAGATTATTCATCCCCGATGTCATCATCGCCATCTTCACCATCATCATCGTCATCATCACCAGATCTAGGCACGTCACAGTTATCGTCTTCAATGATGGCGTTATCTTCGTCCCAAAGCGTGTCTTCTGAGAGAGGCTCAAACAGTAGTAGCATCGTTTATGAGGGTACCACCGCCTCAGTAACAGACGCACACTCTCTACACAACTCTAGTCTCTTGCTAGAAAGTTCTGCCACGTCACAGACTAACAGCAGCAGCCACGTCGTCTATTCGTCAACAGGAGAAAGATTTTTGCAGGCGTCGCAGCTTCTATCCGCAAGCTCGAATGTAGTAGCCACGTTGACAAATAACTCGTCGTCTATCGGTGTAGATCTCGAAGCTTCTATAGCAGCCTCGTACGTACTCGGTTCCCCACACAACCACACGCTGACTGCCTGGTCCAGTTCTCTATCTGGTAAGGATGAGCCAATGTCTGCGGGTTCGAACCTACCAAGTCATTTAGTGGACCTTACTGTAGACGCCACAGTGTTACCGGTTGGAGAGCCCGCCTCGCTAGCTATAGGAAGTCATCCGGACAGTTTTTCGCCGACTCCAACCGTTGCCACGTCGTATTTTACACGGGCAAGTTCAAGTGTTGGAATAGCCGATATCTCTCCTTGGTCTTCCTCGTTTTCTTGCCCGGCTGGCGATAAATGTGGAGGTGTCGCAACAACCATTTCAACTAGCACAGAGGGGCTAGATGGGTCTGTACTGTCCGGGGAAAGTCTCTCCAGAAGCTTGATGACCCCTACACTTGTCCATCCTTGGGCATCATCAGACGAACTTTTACCTTACTCTCCTACTTCATTAAGTGGAATAGACTTTAGTATCGTATCACCGCAAGCCGAGTCTGCCGCGATAGTTGGATCGGATCAGTCCCTTTCAAAGGACATATTCACAGAATTGTTTTCAAACACTTTAACACCGGAGTTGGCTTCAGAATTAGTTGAATCAGAAGTCTTTGCCACTCAACCGATAAGTGGGCACCCCAGCATAACAGCAGGGCCGCTAGACGCAAGCAGTCAGATATCTTCCACGTCAACTTCAGCAGCAGTAGCAGCAGTTGCAGCATCAGCAACAGCAACCACACAAACGACGTCGGCAAGTACAACAACGGCAACAACGCCTACAACAACATCCGAAACCACCACCACAACAACAACAACAGCCACTACAACACGACGAAGGAGAAGGACGACAACGGCAGAAGTGACCACAAGAGAGACCCGCCCCTCAGTCTGGCCAACCCCCTGGGAGTTCACGGCAGGTAATGTCGCTGACAGACTTATGTAGGTCACACAAACAAGCGCGCTCGCGCGCACACACACACACACACACACACACACACACACACACACACACACATACACACACACACACACACACT
>NW_004797858.1:128880-129438 GCF_000002075.1 Aplysia californica | reverse complement strand
GGGCTGATATTTCGTGGCCATTGATGTTTATTCTGATATTGTCGATTTCATTGCATGCGCTGCTACGAAGAAATAATATGTCCTTAACCCTATCCGTACGTCGTGTTTTACTATCGTATCCATACGACGTGGGGAACTCTTTTACACCACTATCCAAAGAGGAAATATACTCGTTAATCCTATCCATACGCTTTGCATAACAGTCAGTCAAAATTATTTTTTGAGAAATACTGAAAGTTTCTAAGAGATCTTCGCACTAGAAGTATTCTAGAATGTGAAGAATACAACCCCGGGGGTACAAAATGCCCTTAGGGCGTACGGATAAAGGACCATTTATACCTGTATCTGTGTATGTCTCAGGTACTCCGCGGGCTTCCGCTGCTAGCAGACATGGACGTGAAGAACATCTCAGTGGTGCTGGTGGCGAGAGACTCACGGGGGCTGGCGGCGACAGACAACATAGCACTCCGGATAAACGACACGCCCAGGACAACCTTCACTCATAGGTGGGTTGTCTCTCTCTCTCTCTCTCTCTCTCTCTCTCTCTCTCTCTCTATC
>NW_004797858.1:125091-126814 GCF_000002075.1 Aplysia californica | reverse complement strand
CCCCCCACCTTCAGGTTCACGATGACGTTCCTCATCGACTTCCAACAGTTCATGGGGAGCCGGCGGAACATCGTGCGCCTGTTGGACCGTCTGGGCGCTTACTTCAACGACAGTGGTGCCAAGTTCATCACCGTGCTGTCTGTGGCTCAGGGCTCCTTTGTCCTGTCCTGGACAAACCACACGCTCACCGGAGACGTCTGTCAGAGAGATGTGAGTGAGCTGACCGTTTAACACACTCATATACACATACACAATCATACATACACACAAATATACATACAAACACACACACACACATACACACACACACACACACACACACACACAGATACACACACACTCACACACACACACATACACAGATAGATAACCACACGCTCACTGGAGACGTGTGTCAGCGAGATGTGAGTGAGCTGACCGTTTAACACACTGATATACACGTACACAATCATACATACACACAAATATACACACAAATATACGCACAAACACACACCCATCACTTCGTTCTGTCCTGGACCAACCACACACTCACTGGGGACGTCTGTCAGAGAGATGTGAGTGAGCTGTCCGTTTTACACATAGACACATACACATATGCACATACACACACACGTACATACACATACACACACATACACACACATACATACACACAAATATACACTCAAATACACATACACACAAACACACATACACTTTATCCTGTCCTGGACCAACCACACGCTCACAGGGGACGTCTGTCAGAGAGATGAAAGATGACTGTTCTACACACATGCGTTCACATACATATACACACTCTCACACACTCCACACTCACCCACACATACAGCCACACGCTCACGGGGTACGTCTGTCAGAGATATGTGAGTGAGCTGTCCGTTTTACACACACACATACACGCTCACGCTCATACACACATATATACACGCAATATACACATACACATACATATACACAAACATACATACCCACATATACACACGATATACACACACACACATATTAACGTACGTACATACTCACACACGCTCATACATAAGCACACACACATACACACACACTAACAGACATACATACACACACTCTCTCTCTCTCTCACACCCACACACACACACATACCCTTTTTCCTGTCCTGGACCCACCACACGCTCACCGGGGACGTCTGTCAGAGAGATGTAAGATGACTGTGTTCTACACACATGCGTTCACATACACATACACACACATATATACACAATCTCACACACTCCACACTCACCCACACATACAGCCACACGCTCACGGGGTACGTCTGTCAGAGATATGTGAGTGAGCTGATCATTTAATACACTCAATATACACTTACACAAAAATACTTACACACAAATATACGCACAAACACACACACATACACTTTGTCCTATCCTGGATCAACCACACGCTCACTGGGGATTTGTGTCAGAGAGATGTGAGTGAACTGTCCGTTTTGCAAACTCACGAATACACACATACACACACACGCACTCATGCTCATACATACTCACATTTATACACAATATACACGTGCTAACATACATACATACTCACAAACACTCACACATACACACACGCACACTTTATCCTGTCCTGGACCAACCACACGCTCACTGGGGACGTCTGTCAGCAGAGAGATGTGAGTAAGCTGACCGTTTTACACGCACACACACGCTCATACATATTTACTTATACACACACACACACA
>NW_004797858.1:120850-122154 GCF_000002075.1 Aplysia californica | reverse complement strand
GGGGCAGAAAGTGGAGACGAAAGCAGACGACAGAACATTGCTAGAGGGCAGGAAGTTCGTTACCTTAGAATTACAAAGTTCTATCTGACATTTTGGGTAGTGCTGGGCAGCTAGGTTCCCGATTATTGAAATGAAAGCTAGGAAGCGTAGGAATCGACTCCGAACCCAATTACTTACTTTCTAACGATGTGATTTCTTCCAGTGGTTACCTAATTGGCTCCGAACATCTTCAGGATATAGGATAACCTTGATTTCGGAACACTACGAAGCATCAAATTTTATTTTTCAAAAATAAATTCTAAAAGAAAAAAGGATTTCAACGATTAAAGTACCTGGTATGTTGGTTTTCGTAAAAAGGAGTCGGAACTTCTCTTCCGTAGCATTAATCGTGGGATTCGGTCCAGAATCAATTCTTCGCCCAGCTCTAATTTTGGGCTGTTTTGAGTTGCTAAGACCATGAGTTCGGAAACCAAATGTTCTATCTGCTCTATCAAAATTGTAAGATTATTCGGATTTGTTATCAAGATATTCAAAGAATTGCCTTCGAAAAAGCTTGACATTTTGTGAAACTTAAAATCTTTGACGTCAAACTTCTCAAAATTAACTACTGAGCAGATAGAATTTTGTAATCTACTGTAGCGATTTTTTATTGTTATCAATTAATATACAGTTGATTGATGGTCATGATGATAATGATGGTAACGGTGTTGAGGATTATGATGCAGGTATGTAGTCCTCCGTTGCCGAAGATAACGATGAAATCCCGCAGTTCATCTGTAGACGCGCATGTGGCTGTGCAATCCGATCCTGGATGAACAATGTCTGTTGCAATGGAGACACTGGAATGTCGTGGTTGGGGTGGTTGGATTATGTCTCCTCTCTCTTCTGGTAGTCAGCGTCTCCCTGTAGTTTGTATCGCTGTTTCGGCTCGCAATGATGCCTATGACGATGATGATGGTGATGATGATGGTCATGGTCATTTAGGAACATTTTTAGAAACCGTGGACTATATGACTATTGGTGTCTGTCACAGATTTAGCGCTTGATGAATGATAGTCATGATGGTGTTGGTGGTGGGGGTGATATTGGTGATAATGATAATGACGGTGATGATGATGATAATGATGATAATGATGATGATGATGATAATGATGATGATGATGATGATGATGAAGAAACATGACAGTTGTGATATATGATAATGGTGACGGTCCCCAGCCACCCAAGCACTAAAATCACAACCCTCCATCTCCCTCACCCACCTCCAACTCTCCATTTACCAATACCCCTCGATGCCCCCCTGC
>NW_004797858.1:118643-120414 GCF_000002075.1 Aplysia californica | reverse complement strand
TGTATTCGCTGATTTTTTAAAAGTCGGTTGTCTTCCTTCTTCGTATATCAGTATCAGGTCTTAGTTTAGATTTAGTAATGTTTTACGGCGCTCGCAACTGCATGAGGTCTTAGGAGCGCCAAGGGGTGAATGTCAGCAGAGAAGTCTTTACAGTGAATAAGGCTTACTCTGCTCACCTCTCTAGCTTCAACAGCACAAAGTCTGCTTCGACTATCAGGGCACCCCGGAAATAGCAGTTCACAAGAGAGTGAGAAACATACAAAAGAAATAGAGGAAAAAATGACGATAGTAAGGATGAGGAAAGAAAAGGCAGCAGTTCCCTGTTACAGTTCAGGCACAGTTATGAGCATGACATTGATAAATCAGCCCATTTACAATTCTACTGTACAGAAGAACATGTTAATGTCCCTCCTTTGGGAATGGCCTAAAGACAACTTCAGTCAGTAACACCGCCCCGTGGGGTTGTATCAGGTCTGGAACAGACATTGACGATCAAAGTACCCCACTCCTTCTTGTTGTCTGTCTTCCTGATCAGCTCGGTTTTTCCCATTGTTTTATCTGTTGCAAAGTTGTTCAGGCCATCTGTCTATGTCGTTCTTTGCTTTCCTCTGCTCTTTCTTCCCTCTACCTTTCCACATAGCAGCAGCGTGTCTAGCTGAAGGTGCAATGGTACTAGATCTAGTAGTTTCTCTTGATAATGGTTATAACAGGACTCGCTTATAACAGGAAAAAAACTGCCCGTCCCGTCTGTTCTGTTACATCCGAGTTTGATTGTAATTATATGACCAAAGAATCTCAATTGTCTCTTTCTTGTGGTTCTGTTTATAGATTTTTTCCTGCCTGCCTTTTGGGACACTTCTCTGTTTGTTATACCTCTCTGCAATTAGATTCTGGGTATAATATACTCGTATCATCACCATCCGGTGCCTTGCCGACTGGTGTGGGCGATCATGGACCTCCACTTCACTCTGTCTTGCGTTGCAGCGATGGTTTCTGTCGTTCTTGCTGTTCCAAGCCATGTAGTCAACTTGTCCAGTATCTTTTCCCCTCTGTCTGCCTCTGTCTCTCTTTCCACCAAACGTGCCTGATGCTACAATATTCTCCAATGATTCTGCATTGTGTGTCCAATGCATTTTTCCTGTCGCTTTCGTATTAAAATTCGTCATAGGCTTTCGTCTGCAATATGCCCGAGTATAATAACATGCTCTCCTCAAATACCATAGTTTGGCGGCTCCCAGTCTTCTCTCTGTGTCCTTCAGAGTAAATTAACCCCCCGGGGCGGTGCCACTGACTGTAGTGTCTTTAGGCCATTCCCAAAGGGGGGGGGGCATTTCTCGTTCAAGCACAGTAGAATTGTAAATGGGCTGATTCATGATGTCACGCTTATAACTGTGCCTGATCTGCAACAGGGAACTGCTGCTTTTTCAGTCCTAATCCTCACTATTGTCATTTTCCTCTACTTCTTTTGTATGTTTGTCACTCTTGTGACCCGCTATTTCCGGGGTGCCTTGATAGTCGAAGCAGACCTCGTGCTGTTGAAGCTAGAGAGATGAGCAGAGTACGTCTGATTCCCTGTAAGGACTTCTCTGTTAACACCCACCTCTTGACGCTCATATGACCTTATGCAGTTGCGAGCACCGTAAAACCCTCTATTTTAAAAAAAGAGTAATTTAAGACCAATAGGAGAGGGTCACTGACGTTACAGGATATGTGCTGTTTACTATTTGATAGAATAAGTGAACAAGTCCAGGGTTTGATTTGGGGTTGTTGG
>NW_004797858.1:116512-118444 GCF_000002075.1 Aplysia californica | reverse complement strand
ACACACACGCACACGCACACACACACACGCGCGCGCGCACGCACACACACACACACACACACACACACACATACAGAAAGACTCACTTTCACGAATAATCATTGGAAGCACTATACGTAGGCCTACAAATTAAAATTTGATCTGATCGTTCCAACCTATCTCCCCTAAACTAGGACTCACAATCTCTCTACTTGTCGCCCTAAGTTACTGTACTTGTTTGTGTACAACTCTCAGTGGTGGGCAAAAACAGGATAACCTATCCGGATAACCAGATAATACTCAATGAAACATTATAATAGATAGCATTTGTATACCGCATATCCCCGTTCAACAGGAAGCTCTATGCGCTTCACAGTCTATACTATTACCCCAGCAGACCTGAGAGCATTCTGAACCAGCCGCAACTTCCTGGGAAGTGTACAGTGCTAGCAGCCATTTATAGGCGCTAAAACATTAACATACTGACAAGGTCTTTTGCTGTCTGTGGCCGGGTACCCATTCTCACCTGGAGGGAAGTGAAGAAAATTCGTGTAAAGTGCCTCTCCCAAGGACACAACGTCGGGCCGAGGCTCGAACCCCCGAACACGCAACCTCATGATTACGAGTCCGGTAGCTTAACCACTAGGCTACCTACACCATTATCCAAATTTAGACTCTTAAACTTTCCTAATCCGTTTGCCGAAGTGGGTGAACCTATTTAATTTTTTGAAGTGGTCCTAATCCGTTTGTCGAAGCGGCTCTAACCCATTTGCCGAAGCGGTTCATAACGCATTTTATTTGCCGAAGAGGTGCACTATCATATTATCCGAATATTGCTAAAGCAACTCATTGCCCAGCTCTATTTACCATCACTTTTGTAGCTGTCAGCGGTGTTGACAGGCTCGTGTCATTGCCGTCTTTGATGTCACTTGGCATTAAACATTTTACGAGTCCTTCTTTCCTATCAAACATCTATCTTCCTTATCTCTCCTTCTTTTTGTTTTTGTTTCTCTCTTGTAACACTTTTAATCTTCGGCATTTATATGACCTTATTGTGTTGCAAGTGCTGTAAAACTCTCACTAAGACTAAAAAGCTTCTCTTTACTCAAACAAACAAAACAAACACTCAAACATTCCGTGTGGCGTGGTGGGGGGAGGGCGGCTCCGTTGGGATTGACTTGATTAGTTCCAAGTAATGAATACATTTGCTCCTACGTCATGGGCGAGATAAGGATGCTTGAGTCAGCCATGTTGACATGGTGTCCGGAACTTGACAAATCTCGGAATAATTCATGATTGTTGTTTTTTTTTGTTGTTGTTTTTTTTGTTTTTTTTATAGCTGTTGTCGTTGTTGGGAAGCTTATGAGAACGGTGGGTGGTTGACGGGTGCTCTGGTGTGGTTTGCTCCGTCTTTCATATAAAGATATCTATCGTCTCTATCTCCCTCCTTCTTTTTTTGTGTTTCTTACTCCCTTTGTAACACCTCTGCTCTTCGGTGCCTATATTATGACCTTTTTGTGTTGCAAGTGCCGTATAACTCTTACTAAAAATAAACAAAACTCCTACGTCATGGGTGAGATAAGGAGGCTTGGGTCGGCCATGTTGACATGATGTACGGGACTTGACAAATCTCGGAATAATTCATGATAGTTGTTTGTTTGTTGTTGTCGTTGTTGCTGTTGTTGTTGTTGTTGCTGCTGCTGCTGCTGCTGTTGTTGTTGTCGTCGTCGTTTTTGTGAAGGTCATGAAAACTCCCTGCGAGATAAATAAAGATTGCCTTTGTCATTGTCAATTGTCAATTGTCATTGTCATTTTCGTGAGACTTTTGGCATTGCCGGTGTCAGATTACTAGAGGAATTCCCTGTGGAGCACGTCCTTGGGAGCCGTGGCTTGATGTATTATGATGGCACTCTGTTGCATTTGTTTCCCGCTCCCCCCCCCTCTTTCTCTCTC
>NW_004797858.1:114450-116412 GCF_000002075.1 Aplysia californica | reverse complement strand
GAGAATGGGGGAAGGGGAGAGAAGGGGGGATGAGGAGAGAAGGGGATTAATATGTTCGGGGAAAATGTGGGGGTGGGGATGCGGGGAGAGGAAGAGGGTGTGGATTAGGCCAAAAGGGGGTATGTTCAGGGAAAGGAGGGGAGGGAGCTTATCCACTAGCTCAGGGTGTAGGTAGGTACAGTATTTTGCGCCCATTGTTCATTGTTTCAGGTAGCAACCAACATCCCTGCACTCCGGACACGTCCACTGTTGCTTCGTTGTTCTCTCCAAAATGTCGTTAAATGTGTGCCAGTGCATATCTAGTTGAACGTTGTATTTTACGCCCAAATTGGAATAATTTTGATCACGTAGGACGTGCGACCCTGCTTGTCTGGACAACCCAATTGAGAAGGATATATACAGTGTCCCTGTAGAAAACCCAATACACTAGATACTCGATCAAAAGGCTCGCCCTTTTTCTCCACTTCAATCTTTTCTCTTTTTTACATTTTTCTTTTGCGCTTTAACTTCTTCGCCAGCCAGGTAGGCTACTTGGCTATTGAAATGTTCTTTCATATTAACTAAGGCATTCGTTGTTGTTGTATTTGTGACAACGCTCAAATGAATAATCATTTCCTCCCTCCAAGGGTGGTTGATGGGTGCTCTGGTGTGGTTTGCTCCTTCTTTCCTATCAAACATCTATCGTCCTTATCTCTCCTCCTTCTTAATTGTGTTTGTAGCTCTCTTGTAACGCCTCTAATCTTCGGCACTTTTATGACCTTATTGTGTTGCAAGTGCTGTAAAACACTTACTAAAACTAAAACTTCCTCCCTCCTCCCCTCCTCCCTCCCCCCACCCACCCTTCCTCTTCTCTTCCCCTCCTCAGAAAAAGACCTCAGCGTCTGGGCGCACGTGATCCTCCCAGTCCTCATCGCCCTCCTCGTCTTCATCCTCATCATCCTCATCATCATCTTCTGCAACCGCCGCAAGCGACAGCGCCACCTGCTGCTCAACGCGGAGAAGGAAGCCATGTCCAACGAGCGGAACCCCATCATCTTCCCAGACGAGCTGGAAGGAGACGACCCCTCGCTCCGCGCCAAGAGCCCTCTCGTCTTGCCCTCGGACTCTCAGACCAGCAGTCCGTCACGAGTCGGCTCCCCTGCCTCCAGTGGCACCACCGCTACAGCAGCAATCCCTTCCTCCATGATACAGCCGGAGCCCAAGATCAACAACCTGACACGGGAGAACCTCGCGAGGGAGCGCGAGTCGGCGAGAGACAACCGCGAGCAGCACTGGCTAGCCCGCGAGCAGAAACACCAGCAGAAGCAAGAGCAGAAGAAGCGAAACCAGGAGAAGGAGCGTAACCGGAACACCGCCCCCTCTTCCGCTTCGTCCTCGCGCAGGCCCAGTAAAGACGGTCACCGGAAGTCCCGTGACAAGGACCGTCTGAGCGGGGTGAGCGCGTCCTCCACCTTGTCCTTTGACCGGCCCAACAACCACTACCTGGACGAGGAGGACGCGCCGGGGTCAGGGTCAAGGTCGAGCACTCTCAACTCCCGCGCCTCCGCCGGATCAGACAGACGTCATCCGCGCAGCCCGCCTCCTTATTGGCCCTCCCAGTCCGACCCGCCCCCGTATCGTCTGCCCCCGCCTTACTTGACAGACCCGGACACGGGCACCACGCAGGTGTAGACACACCCACTTATCTCACACCCGGATTGTGACAGTCTAGTTGACATATGTCACCCCTTATCTACCATGTAGAAACACCCACCACACACACAAACCCCTGTCCCAACCCCTACCACCCCAAAATCCCTCCCTTTTCCAATATCTTCGCCCATCTCATGAATCCGAGCGCGCTAATTATTGTTTACACCCACCTCTCACACGCCCAGATTACGACTGTCATGTTGACTAGTTCCACCCCTTCCCTTCCCTGTAGACTACCCAGCCATCACACACACAAACCCCTGTCCCACC
>NW_004797858.1:109906-113663 GCF_000002075.1 Aplysia californica | reverse complement strand
CCTCTACATCCTTACACCTCACCTCCCCAGTAAAATAAGATGCGTATAACAATACGGTGCTCTAAGCTGACTGAAGTTCGATCCAGTTCCATAAAATAGGATTCTCCTAGTGCGTCCCAACAATGCTATCATTTATCTCATTTAGATCATACATTTATTCACCTTGCTGCTTAAAATATTTTAATGTTTCATTTAGCACACTCAGATACAATTCACTTTGTTGGTAAAAGTATGCCCCCCCCCCCTCCCTTTAGCTCTCTGAAGTACTTGTATTCGTTTAGCACCTTAAAGTTTGCTACATTTAGCTTACTAAGAATTTAAGATATGATTATTATATGCTCCATCTAACTTACTAAAGTTTGACCTGTAAATATCCTAAAGACTACTTACATTCACACCGGCCTCCAAAACTGACCTAATTTGTGTCGATGGGGGTGTGAACTATACAGTCCTTTGTCTCCACACCAAAGAAATAGCCTGCCTTTATGTGCCTGTTGACGCAATGACTGTAACCTTTGACCTTTGTGACCTTTGTGTGTCTTGTCCAGTCTTGCTTTGGATTTTTTGCTTTTCTTTCTGGGGGTTTTTGGGGGTTGTTTTTTGTTTCCTCTGTTTTTTTATTTTTAGTTTTCAACTCTGACGTGCCAACTTGGAACACTCCACGTATTAAGTTGGTCGCTTTTTAGGACAAGTGGGCTAACCCAGATTTCCGGGGGTTTTCAGAAATCTTGACCAGCATTTTTCGGAATAGATCTAGCCTCCTTGTGCTTAAAAGCGACCAGTTGTAACTTTCCGCTATAGACGTGAACTATGTCACCTGTACTTGACACTCCATGGAAATACCAATAACGATGTAATGGACGAGATTGATTTGGTCGTTTTTAAGCACAAGCAGGCTATCCCGAATAATGTTGGTTTGAGAAAACCGAAGTTAAAAGTTTTTGCCCCTTGTTCAGTTCCTTTAAAAAACAAGGAGAGTTTTCTCTATAACACACACACCAATAAAACCAAACTTCTTTTGGTGTAGGTCATTATTTCTGGAAACCCACGAAATCTGGGTTAGCCCGCTTGTTCTTAAAAGCGACCATTTTATCGTTTTCTGTGTACTGATACATTCAAAACTCCTATAAAGTAATTAATAATAAGCCAATATTGTATCGTGTACGCGCACATGCCAACAACTGAAAACGTTTATTCCGTAAGAAATCCCTTCTCAACAGCGTCATGAAGTCAGTCATGAAAGAGAAAGAGTGAAAGAGAGAGGGAGGAGGGAAGGAGAGAGAGAGAAAGAAATAAAGAAAGAGTGTGAGGAGAGAGGGGGGGAGAGAGAGAGAGAGAGAGAGAGAGAGAGAGAGAGAGGATATTTTGAGAGCATCCCAGCGGAGAAATAATTGGCGATCCATGATTGCCGATGCCTGTTTTAAGCCCCGGTTACACGCAACGATAAATTGTGTCAGATTCGTCGTATGCGAGAACTGTCCGTTTTATCCAGCTGTGTAGTCTGTTTAGACGTTCCAATCTAACGCCCACTTTTCTTTCGATTAGGGAGATTCCTAGTCATTGACTTGACTGCAAATGTGCAACGCAACTTCACCATTGACGATCAACGAAATAATAAAACTGCTAAAATGGACATAATAGCGCTTCAAATCAAGTTCGCCGCGAGCAACTTTGCTTATTTTGAGACTCTGATTCCGCAATGGAAATCAGTCTTTACCTGCGATAATTATTTTTAAAATTTTGAGCCCTAAGTTGAATCCTGCGCGGTTGCAAATTTTAAAGTAATTCTACATCACAGCGCGTCTCCCCCCAAAATCTGACCGCGAACGCACAGAAAATATCAAGCAGTGCTTGGTTTCACGACCGAGTCTCCAAGCCATCGTCCAATCGTCCAAACTTTGTACAATTTTTCGGTTACACCTGACGATTTGTCTCGTGATCGATAGATCGTCCAGTTTTTTTTACAATTTATCGTTGCGTGTAACCGGGGCTTCAAACCTACCACTTCATCACGAGTCACGTGAGATTTGAAATCCAGGTGAAATACCGGTGCAGGGGACTGTTATATTATTTCAACACTTTTCCTCTTTTTTTTTCTTTATTCAACATGTGCGAAGTTTAAGCAGTATTTTCGTCCATGTTTACATCATCACTGTGTCTAGATATTCCCTGCCTCCTAAATGATTCAAACTACGACATCCATTTTTTAAAGATGTTTTGATTTAAAGGTAGGCAATGTCCAAAGATGACCAGGTATCAGTTTGTGGTACTGATGTGTTTTGTAGCACAATAATAACATACTCTATATAATTGCTCAAAGATATATACAGGCAATGTAGTTATGCTCACAAACAGCTCATGCACACATTCGTGAACATACATGCTCGCACACACATTCATACAGAAACACACCACCCATCACTCACACACATCCGCACACACACACACACACACACACACACACACACACACACACACACACACACACACACAAACACAAACACAAACACAAACACTGCATTCCAACCATACTTTTAATCACAGTCCCAGTATTATCACTAGAGTATTCACACTTCCTCCGGTGTTCTAGCTAAGACCAACCACCACACTACATCTTACCCCCCCCCCCCCCCCAACTTCATTACGTCAGTACACCATCCAAATGCCGAAACGTAGGCAGTCCATGCACATGTACAAGTACAACAATTGTACTTAGTCTCGACATTTACTCCCAAGTATACGGAAGGTAATCCCACCTTTGTACGCAGCCTATAATTATTAATTGCCATCCAGTTTTTCAGCCCGACAAACCTCTCATTTTCATAACCCCGCTCATAGTTAACTATGTATTGTATAAAATAAACAGAAAAATGAATAGAGATAAACCTACAGTTTTGATCTAAGAATAAGATCAGATAGATTTTTTCAGGGGTTTCGTAGATTTCTGTTATGACTGTAAATAGAGCGATGCTGGGCCCCAGCTGAACTGGTGTGCTGAACACTCAGAGTTGACCATGTTTTTGTTTGTTTGTTTGTGTGTTTGTTTCGTTAGTTTTTTGTTTGTGTGTGTGGGGGGGAGGGGGGGGGTTGTTGGTTTTATAATTCCTGACATTTTAGGCCCACCATTTGTGTAGATGTATGAACGTTCTGGTTTAGTGGTTAGACTCTCGGACTTTCGACCGTAAGGTCGTCGGTTCGAATCCCGTAAGAGGCCCGATGTTGTGTCGTGTCTTTGGGAAAGGCACGTGTTACGAATGTTCCTCACTTCACCCAAGTCGTGATAAGGGCACCTGGCTATAGGCAGCGAAAGATCTTGTCAGTTTGTTAGTGTTTCTCAGCGCGTGTAAATTATTATTATTATGGCTAGATTCTGGTAACTATTCTGTCTTAATTTTGTACATCTTTCTGTCTTGGGGGTTTCTTTTTATAATTTTTAAAATAACCATGTTTTTAAGACGATGTACGGCATGAATCCAAAGTTCCAAGTTTCACACAGTGCAATATGATCCCTATTCTGCGCTTAATACAAAAACTAAATCATTACACCCCCCTCTTTCCCCGTTCCAAACCACACCCCCACACCCGTAATATCAGTATTATATTGCATAAAACTCTGTTCAAGTACTAGTCTCAGTAATGACGTCATACTATGACGTGTGTGACAAGTACACTCTCAACAAATCATAAATCGTGTAGGTGTGTGGGTGAAACGCTTGCTCCTCACCCCAACCTTTACCACACTTTTTTTGGGACTGCG
>NW_004797858.1:108638-109776 GCF_000002075.1 Aplysia californica | reverse complement strand
GGGGGAGGGGGGGTCTCGTTTGTTGTTGTTTTTTATGTAAACCTAGCCGAGAATTGGTCGCTTTTATGGACAAGCGGGCTAACCCAGATAAGGGGGGGTTCCAGAAATCTTGACCTACACCAAAAAGTGAGCATTGCCCTACCTATAGGAGAAGTGTTTGGTTTCACTGGTGTGTATAAAATTGTTTGGTTACAGAGAAAACTCTCCTTGTCTTTTAAGGAAACTGAATAAGGGTCCAAAAACTTCAACTTCGATTTTCTCAAAACAGCATTTGAACAAAGGTCCAAAAACTTTAACTTCGATTTTCTCAAAACAGCATTTTTCGGGATAGCCACCTTGTGCTTAAAAGCGACCAATTGAGACTGGGGATAAGACTATGGGACACATGACCATCTGTCCAGCTGTTCATGAGAATTGATTGGCTGGATTTGTTTTACCGTTTACTTTTTAATTAAACAAGACGAATAACGGAGAGTTGTTCGAAAAAAAAATATTAGAGAGTTTTCTTTATACAAGAAAAGTAACACCCTTTTTTAACGTAAACAAGTGACCAAGGCGGTTTTTGAGCTGTGGAATGAACAAATAATCATCAATTTTATGTAAACACGCGCAACTTACAGATTTTTTATCTTTGTTGATTCCTTTGTTTACATTGTGTAGATAGTTTTGTTTACATTTTAAGGTTTAATTAACACCCTGTGTGTTTGTACGAAGCACCAAACCAATGATGGTTTTTTTGTGTGTTGTTATTTTCTTTGTTTTGGTCTTTTTTTGCCTTTTTGGTTTATTATTTCAAAGTTTGACTTACCGATGATGCTTATTATTCTTAACGATGTCTTGTTGTTTACAACTTTTGATTACTTCAGTTGTGTTTCTTGTACATAGCACTGTGTGAAATGTTTTGTTTTACAGCTCCAGTTTTTTGTGTCCGTTTTTTTTTAATTGTGTGTTTATTAATGTCACCTTTTTGGATCATTTCTATGAAGAAGATCAAAGTTTTATCCAAAGTCTATATTTTAATCAATGGTTCTTGCCGTTACTGTACATACGTGATTTTACTAAAACTGATAATAATATGGTAAAAATGAGGCCTTTATACTTCCCAGCTTTCTTGTGAGGGTACTGTGTGTGTGTGTGT
>NW_004797858.1:103455-106010 GCF_000002075.1 Aplysia californica | reverse complement strand
TTAATATTAATTATTATTATTATAATTAGAATTAAAATCAAAATTATTATTTAATTTTATACACTATTTTTTACATCATCCCTACATTTTTCTATATCAACCACACATTTTTCTACAACACCCCCCCTTTTTTTTCTACAACATCCACACTTTTTTCTACATCATCCCCACTTTCTTTTACATCATCCACACTTTTCTCTACATCATCCCCACTATTTTCTACATCAACCACACTTTTTTCTACGTCATCCCTACTTTCTTTTACATAAACCAAACTTTTTCTTACATCATCCCCACTTTTTTTTATATTAACCTCACTCTTTTCTACATCATCCGCACTTTTATCTTAATAAGTCACACATTTTCTTACATTATTCCCACTATTTGTCCACTTCATTCCCATTGTTTTTTTACATTAACCACACTTTTTTCTACATCATCCCCACTTTTTTCTACATAAATCACACGTTTTCTTACATCATCCCCTCTATTTTCTACATCATCCCCATTTTTTTCTACATCTTCAACACTTATTATTACATTAAGCACACTTTTTTCTACATCACCCCCACTATTTTTCACTTCATCCCCATTGTTTTTTACATTAACCAAACTTTTTCTACATCATCCCCACTTTTTTCTATATAAGCCACTCATCATCCCATCCATTTTCTACATCAACCACACTTTTTTTACATCATCTAAACTATTTTCTACATCACACCAGCTATTTTTAACATCATCCTCAATATTTTCTGCACAAACCCCTCTATTTTCTACATCACCCCCAGTATTGTCAACATCACTTGCACTTTTTTCTTCATTAACAACACTATTTTCAAACTGTACATCACCCCCACTTTTTTATACATAAACCACACGTTTTCTTACGCCATCCCCACTTTTTTCTACTTTATCAACACATTTTTCTACATTAACCACATTTTTTCTACATTTTCCCTACTTTTTTCTACATAAGCCAATATTTTTTTTACATGAACCACACTTTTTTTTATACATAAATCACACGTTTTCTTACATCATCCCCACTATTTTCTACATCATCGCCATTTTTTTTCTACATCTTCAACACTTTTTTCTACATTAAGCACACTATTTTCTACATCACCCCCACTATTTTCCACTTCATTCCCATTGTTTTTTTACATTAACCAGACTTTTTTCTACATCATCCCAACTTTTTTCTACATCAACCACACTTTTTCTTTCATCATTCCCACTTTTTTTCTACTTAAATCACACGTTTTCTTACATCATCCCCACTATTTTTTACATCATCCCCATTTTTTTCTACATCTTCAACACTTTTTTCTACATTAAGCACACTATTTTCTACATCACCCCCACTATTTTGTAGTTCATCCACCTTTTTTCCACATCATCTCCATTATTTTTCAACATCAAACACACTATTTTCCACATCCCCCCCACTATTTTCTACATTAAAAACACTTTTTTCTACATCATCTTCACCTTTTTCTACATCAGCCACACTTTATTCTACATTATCCCTACTCTTTTCTACATAAGTCAAACTTTTTCTTTCATCATCCCCACAATTTTCTACACCATCCCCACTTTTTTTTTTACATCAACCACAATTCTTTCTACATCATCCCCACTTTTTTCTTCATCAACCACACTTTTTTCTACACCATCCCTACTTTTTTCTAAATAAGCCACATATTTTCTTACATCATCTCAACTATTTTCTACATCATTCTAACAATGTTCTACATCAACAACACTTTTTTCTACATCCTCCTCACTACACTGTATTTTCTACATAACACCAACTATTTTTTACATCATTCCCAGTATTGTCAACATCACTCACACTATTTTCTACATCATCCCAACTATTTTCAATATCAAACACACTTTTTTCTACATAAGCCACACTTTTTCTTACATCATCCCCACTATTTTCTACATCATCCCCACTATTTTCTACATCATTGCCACTTTTTTCTATGAACGTCCCCCCTTTTTCCTTCATCAATCAAACTTTTTTCTACATCATCCCCACTTTCTTTTACCCAAGCAACACTTTTTCTACATCCTCCCAACTATTTTTTACATCAACACTTTTTCCTACATCATCCTCACTACACTGTATTTTCTACATCACACCAACTATTTTCAACATCACCCCCAGTATTGTCAGGTTCACTTGTACTTTTTTCTACATTATCCACACTCATTTTTTAATGCACTTCACCCCCACTATTTTCTACATCTACCACACTTTTTTCAACATAGACCACACGGTTTCTTACATCATCTCCGCTTTTTTCTACATCAACAACACCTTTTCCTACTTCCTAAACACCTTTTTCTATATTATGCACACATTTTTCTACATCATCCCCACTTTCTCTACATAAACCACTTGTTTTCTTTCATCATCCCCATTTTTTTCTACATCAACAACACATTTTCCACATCATCCTCACTATTTTCTACAAGCTAAACTTTTTTAAATATCATCACCACTATTTTCCATATCATCCCAACTATTTTCTACATCTACC
>NW_004797858.1:101072-103355 GCF_000002075.1 Aplysia californica | reverse complement strand
TTCTACACAAACCCCTCTATTTTCTACAGAAATCCCCAGTATTGTCAACATCACTCGCACTATTTTCTACATTATCCCAACTATTTTCTAATTGTACATCACCCAAACTATTTTCAATATCAGACACATTTTTTCTTACATCATCTCCACTTTTTTTTACATCATCCCCACTATTTTCTACATCATCCCCACTATTTTCTACATCATTGCCCCTTTTTTCTATGAACATCCCCCCTTTTTCCTTCATCAACCAAACTTTTTTTCTACATCATCCCCACTTTCTTTTACCCAAGCAACACTTTTTCAGACATCATCCCCACATTTTTCTATATCAACCACACTTCTTTCTACGTTATCCCCACTTTTTTTTCATAAACCACACTTTTATCTACTTCAACAATACTTTTTTCTACTTTAAGCACACTGGTTTCTACATGATTCCCACTATTTTTTACATCATCCCCACTTTTTTATACATAAGCCACACTTATTCTTATATCATTCCAACTATTTTCTACATCATCCCCACTTTTTTCTACATCAACAACACTTTTTCCTACATTAAGCACACTTTTTTCTACATATTCCGCACTTTTTACTACATAAACAATATATTTTTCCACTTGATCCCACTTTTTTCTACATAAGTCACTCTTCTTCTTACATCATCCCAACTATTTTCTACACAAACCCCTTTATTTTCTACATGATCCCCATTAATGTCAACATCACTTGCACTCTTTTCTACATTATTCCCACTATTTAGTAACTGTACATCATCCCCACTATTTTCTACATCATCCCCACTATTTTCTACATCATCCCCACTATTTTCTACATCACCCCCACTATTTTCTACATCACCCCAACTATTTTCTACATCACCCCCACTATTTTCTACATAACCCACATTTCTTCTTACATCATCCCAACTATTTTCTATATCAACGTCACTGTATTTACATCATCCTCACTACACTGTATTTTCTACATCACACCAACTATTTTCTACATTATAACCACTATTTTTTACATCATCCAGACTTTTATCTACACCAACCACACTTTTTTCTACATCACCCACACTTTTCTTTACATTATCCCTGCTTTTGATACCTAAGCCCAACTTTGTCTACACCATCACCACTTTTTTTTACATCAACCACAATATTTCCTACATTATCCTCACTTTTTCTACATCTACCACACTCTTTTCTACATCATCCCCACTTTTATCATTATTAAGTCACATGTTTTCTAACATCATCCCAACTATTTTCCACATCATCCCCAATATTTTCTACATCAACCGCACTTTTTTCTACATCATCCATACTTTTTCTACATAAGGCAAACTTTTCCTTACATCATCCTTACTATTTTCTGCATCATCCCAACTATTTTCTACATCAACAACACTTTTGTCTACTTCATCCCACACTTTTTCTTACATAATCCCCACTATTTTCTACATCATCCTCACTATTGTTAACATCACCCCCAATATTGTCAACACCATTTGCACTATTTTCGAACTGTAAATCACCCCCACTATTTTTTACATCCATCACACTTTTTTCAACATAGACCACATGTTTTCTTACATCATCTCAACTATTTTCTACATCAACCACACCTTTCTTAGATCATCCTCACTATTTTCTACATCACACCAACTATTTACAACATCATCCACACTATTTTCTACATCATCCCCATTATTTTGCACATTAACCACTTTTTTTTAGACATCAACCACACTTTTTTCTACATCATCCCAACTTTTTTCTACATAAACCACACGTTTTCTTACATCATCCCCACTATTTCCTACATCATGTTCACTTTTTCTACATCAAAAACACTTTTTTTCTACATCATTACCACTGTTTTCTACACAACCCACACTTTTGTCTACTTCATCCCACTTTTTTCTACATAAGCCACACTTTTTCTTACATCATCCCAACTTTTTTCTATATCCTCCCCACTATTTTCTGCATCAACCACACAATTTTCTACATCTTCCCCACTATTTTCTATATCAACCAGACTTTTTTCTACATCATGCTAACTATTTTCAATATTAAACAAACTTTTTCTTACCTCATACCCCCTTTTTTCTTCACCAACCACACTTTTTTTTTTTACATCATCCCCACTTTCCTTGACATAAGCCACACTTTTTCTTACATCATCCACATTATTTTCTACATCATCCAAACTAATTTTTACATCAATCACACTTTTTTCTACATCATCCCCACCTTTTTCTACATCAGC
>NW_004797858.1:97993-100972 GCF_000002075.1 Aplysia californica | reverse complement strand
ATATTTTCTACACCAACAACACTATTTTCTACATCATCCCCACTATTTTTTTTACATTAAGCACACTTTTTTCTACATTATCCCTTATTTTCTACATTATCCCCACTTTTTTATACATAAGCCACACTTATTCTTACATCATTCCAATTATTTTCTACATCTTCCTCACTACACTGTATTTTCTACATCACACCAACTATTTTCAACATCATCCCTACTATTTTCTACACAAACCCCTCTGTTTTCTATATCATCCCCAGTATTGTCAACATCACTTGCACTATTTTCTACGTTATCCCCACTCTTTTCTAACTGTACATCACCCCCACTATTTTCTGCATCATCCCCACTATTTTCTACATCAACCAGACTTTTTTCTACATCGTCCCAACTATTTTCAATATTAACCACACTTTTTTTAAAAACATCATTCCCACCTTCTTTTACATAAGCCACACTTTTTCTTATCTCACCCCAACTATTTCCTACATCAACCACATCTTTTTCTACATCGTCCCCACTTTTTTCTACATAAGCCACACTTTTTCTCATATTATCATCCCCACTACTTTATACATCATCTCCACTTTCATCGAAAAAAGCCACATATCTTTATACATCATCACACTATTTTCTACATCATCCCCCCTTTTTTCTACATAAACCATACTTTTTTCTTCTTCACCCCACTTTTTTCTACATCAAGCAACACTTTTTTCTACCTTAAGCACAGTATTTTCCACATCATCCCAACTATTTTCTACTTCAACCACACTTTTTTCTACGTCATTCCAACTTTTTTCTACACCATCCACACTTTTTTCTACATCATCCACACTTTTTCTACATAAGCCAAACGTTTCCTTACATTATGCTCACTATTTTGTACATCATCCCCACTATTTTCTACATGAACAACACCTTTTTCTACATCAGACAAAGTTTTTTCTATATTATTCCCACTATTTTCTACATCATCCCAACTTTTGTATACACCGACCACACTTTTTTCTACATAAGACAAACTTTTTCTTACATCACCCCCACTATTTTCTACATCATCCACACTTTTTTCTACATTAAAAACACTTTTTCTACATCATCCCCACTATTTTCCACATCATCCCCACTTTTTCTACATAAGCCACACTTATTCTTACATCATCCCTACTATTTTCTACATCAACCACACTTTTTTTCTACATCACCTTTACTACACTGTATTTTCTACATCACACCAACTATTTTCATCAACATCTCCACTATTTTCTACACAAACCCCTCTATTTTCTATATCATCCCCAGTATTGTCAACATCACTTGCACCATTTTCTACATTAACGTCACTATTTTCTAACTGTACATCACCGCCAATATTTTCTATATCAAACACTTTTTTCTACATAAGCCACGCGTTTTCTTACATCATCCACGCTATTTTCTACGTCATCCCAACTATTTGTTACATCAACCACACTTTTTTCTATGTCATCCTAACATAATTCTACATTTACAACGCTTTTTTCTACATCATCCCCACTATTTTCTATATCATTTAGACTTTTTTCTATATCAACCACACTTTATTTCTACATCATCCCAACTATTTTCTTACATTACCCCCCACTATTTTCTACATCAACGACACTTTTTTCTACATTATCCCCACTATTTTCTACATTTATCTACATTAAGCAAACTATTTTCCACTTCATCCCCACTATTTTCTACACCAACCACACTTTTTTCTATATCATCCCCACTTTTTTCTACATTTCAGATCACTGCAAGCCTATGAGCCATAGCGTTTTGTAGTGCAACAATAAGTAAATCAAAGTAAACTTGGCTTTAGATTTCACTCAGTTAGTTCTATAATATACCAGTAGTATGTTGATTTGTATCATAACCATTCGTTTCTGTTAAACATGGGATTTACTTTCGGTTTTTAACATAATTTAATTACATGTATTACTTTCGTCTCGCATGATTTCTTCCTTGTGGCACCACACGGCTTACGTCTAACTTTTTCGTGGCCCAAAAAAAACCAAACCTTTTATTTCTTACCTTGATATACTTCTTATACTTTTAGCCTCTTTTTTAGTTTTAGTAAGAGTTTTACGGCACTTGCAGCACAATAAGGTCATATAAGTGCCGAAGATTAGAGGCGTTACAAGAGAGTAACAGACACAAAAAAGGAGGAGAGATGAGGATGATAGATGTTAGATAGGAAAGAAGGAACAAACCACACCAGAGCACCCGCCAACCACCCACTCAGTCTCCTTTTACTCTAGTTCAAGCATATTTACATTTGAACTTGTTATGTGGCATTTGAATTTGCTATGTGTTACATTTGAGATTTCTATGTTTACATTTGAACTTGCTATTGTTGTTTTAGAATTTTTTTATGACGTCATTTGTATATTTGGATTTGTTAGGTGCAATCTGGTCTTTCTATGCGGTCTTTGAATTTGTTATGTGTATATTATTTGAACTGAAAAAAAAAACTATTTGTGAGGCATCGTGGTGGAATCAGGCTCTCGTCAATTTTTGGACATGTAGAGTTATAGGTATTATCTTAAAGTTTGTTCATTTGTCTTTATTTTGATTTTTTTTAAATATCCATTTATCTTGAATACAAGTCGAGATATTTGCGAAAGAAGGAGGTGGGGGTCACCTATTTTCAGAGGCAAAATTAGTGAGAAAATGGCCGCCAAAGTATAGTTATTTCCTCAACTTAAAAGTCTGTGGTAACTTAAAATTTACATTTTTTTGTGCCTTTAATCAACACTTTTCAGAAAAATCCACTCAAACATGAGTTCTTTAGAGGACATGAAAGGTGTTGAGCCAAAAAACAAAAATTTGATAAAAATTCACAAACCTGCGGAAAAACCAAGTTTCTTCATTTTGATTATTTTGACGAGAGCCTGATTCCACCACGCTGCCTCACATTTTATAACTTTGAAAAATTATTATTATTAT
>NW_004797858.1:92254-97060 GCF_000002075.1 Aplysia californica | reverse complement strand
CAAGTAGAGATGTTTGTGAATGAAGGAAGTGGGGATCATCTGTTTTTAGAGGTGAAATTAGTGAGAAAATAGCCACCAAAGATTCGTTATTTCTTTAGCTTAAGAGCCTGTGGTATTGAAAATGTACATTTTTGTGCCTTTAATCAACGTTTTTCAGAAAAATCCACACAGAAATGAGTTCTTTAATGGGCATGAAGGGTGTTGAGCCAAAAAAAAAAATTTGATAAAAATTCACAAACCTGCGGAAAAATGCCGATTTCTTCACTTTGATTATTTTGACGAGAGCCTGATTTCACCACGCTGCCTCACGTATTATCTTTGTCTCATGTTGAAACGATTAACTTACATTCTAAATGTTTATTTGTGGCTTTCTGTCAAGCCTAGCTTTGTTTCCCTTGTGATTGTAATCAGTGGGTGTGGCGATAAACATGTGAAAGTATGTGTATGTGTCCACATTGAGTTACAGAATTCGTTAAAAAGGTTTCATCTGCAACGTATCAAGTGGTAGATAGATCACTTTGGCATGAAGGACAGGTGCGATTGGCAACAAACACAACTCTTCTGCTTGAAACGTATATAAAGATGAAAATTTACGTAGATCTGTCACTTGTCTCCGGCGATCAGGAGCACGTAAAGCTGTGACGTCACCTACGCTACCCCGGCTGTTACTTGCAAGTTCTTGCATCCATAAACACAGAGTTCCCTCCTAGTCCAAGATGGCCGCCTTACGAAGAAGTTTGTGGCTTTCCTCTGTGGTGTTTTACGTCGCTATTGGCCTCTCGGATTGTTTCCCGCGCTCTTACAACTCCGCCACTGGTAAGTTGAAGTTATCGTAATCATGGGCCAGTCTGTCCCCGTCGTTTTATGAAAGAACAATTCTGAAATTATTCTAACTGGGCCCAAAAATGTGAAATTATGCGATTGTGTTAATTTTAACGAAGAACGGTAACAGAAAATAATAAGAAAATATGCAAAAAAAGATCAAATTTTGCTAAATTATGCGGAATGCATAAAACCACGGGGACAGGCCAGTATAATGGTAAAAAGTTGTTCCCACATCCGATTCGGACATTGGGGATTGCCTTGTTAGTGAGACAACTTCCTGGGCCTTCGGCATATTGTGGTAGAGTGGCCAGTTCCTTTCCACGCCGCCTTTACTTCCCCAACTCCAAGTCAGGTACCCATTACTGCTGAGTGAGCAGGAAGGGGGGTGAAAAAAATCCATGTCCGAACTGAGGCTCGAACACGGACTTTCTGCTTCGGAGTCGAGGTATAAAGTACGAAGTACAGAACATATAATAATATATTCTGACAAGGCCGGCAATTTAGCAAGTGGTAATTCTCTTGTGAAAATGTAACAAGATCTGTTGCAGGCAATGCAGCGAGTAGAAATGTCTCAAATGGAGATTTTTCGAAAGGTTTGGGTGGCAATTTCACAAGTGGAAACTTTTCTAGGGCAGTAGCGGGCAATTCATGTCGTGGACATTTCTCCCGGGTAACTTTACAAAATCTTTGGCAGGCGGTTCAGCAAGTTGAGATGTCGCTATGAGAATTTTACTAGAATTTCGGCAGACAATTCATTGAATAAAAATATGTCCGGTAAGAAGAAGTAGATCTAGATCTATAAATTGCAACGATTGTGCTCTTTTGTGTTGCACGCTGATAACGTGAGTTCGATTCCCATGTGAATCTTTTTTATTGGAATTTTTTTTCTCCATCGAGCAGGCCTATATAGGATCTATCTGACGAATGCAGTTTCTGGGATACTGAAATATACGTAAGGAAAATGAACATCGAACTCTCGCTGGTAACGTTGGAGGCAAACAAGGCAGGGGTAGACCCAGAGCAACTTGCTTGGAAAGCCTAAATAGATGGATGAAGGCAAAGATCGGGATGATACAGCGTTTTTTTTAGATCATCCGAGCAAATCATGATCGCCGATGTATGTAGCATATCTAGCACTTGATGATGATGATGATGATGATGATGATGATGATGATGGTGATGATGATGATGATGATGATGATGATGATGATGATGATGATGATGATGATGATTTCTGTAACTGCTGGGAATTTATATCCCGCTCAGCTCTCGGGATAAATTATGCAAATTGTGTCTTTTTTCAGGGGAAGTGGGAGGGGGGGGGATTACACAGGACAGGGATATGGAGGAACAATCAAAGCAATTTGTGAGCAAAATTGAAAAATCTGACAAGACTGGCGGCCATTTCCCTGGTCCTAAAAGTTCAGAAGGACCTCTGAACAGTATCATCACGCCTGAGCCAAAGGCAAAGGCATTCAGACATTACTCAGAAGTAGGCGATATGTTCTTTAAAAAAAGACAACAGTGGAACAGCTGACAGACAAAAGACAGACCAACACATAAGCAAACAGACAAAGAGACAAGCAAACAGACACACAAACAGACAAAAAGACAGACAGGCGGGCATACAGATTTCGTTTTCATATTTGATGTCTCTTTCATTCACAGCAAATAACAGTGCATCAAGAAATTCTACATCATTTGAAAATGCCTTTAGTGGAAACTTGACAAGATCTTTGGCTGACAATTCAACTGTCGGAAATGTGTCGAGTGGAAACTTCTCTACAAGATCTTTGGCAGACAATTCAACAAGTGGAAATGTCTCTAGTGGAAACTTGACAAGATCTTTGGCAGACAATTCAACCACAGGAAATGTCTCTGGTCGAAACTTGACAAGATCTTTGGCAGATAATTCGACCAGTGGAAATGTCTCCATTGGAAACTTTTCTACAAGATCTTTGGCAGACAATTCAACCACAGGAAATGTCTCAAGTGGAAACTTGACAAGATCTTTGGCAGACAATTCAACAAGTGGAAATGTGTCTAGTGGAAACTTGACAAGATCTTTGGCAGACAATTCAACAAGTGGAAATGTGTCTAGTGGAAACTTGACAAGATCTTTGGCAGACAATTCAACAAGTGGAAATGTGTCTAGTGGAAACTTGACAAGATCTTTGACAGAAAATTCAACCAGTGGAAATGTCTCTAGTGGAAACTTGACAAGATCTTTGGCAGACAATTCAACAACTGGAAATGTCTCTAGTGGAAACTTGACAAGATCTTTGGCAGACAATTCAACCACAGGAAATGTCTCTAGTGGAAACTTGACAAGATCTTTGGCAGACAATTCAACAAGTGGAAATGTGTCTAGTGGAAACTTGACAAGATCTTTGGCAGACAATTCAACAAGTGGAAATGTGTCTAGTGGAAACTTGACAAGATCTTTGGCAGATAATTCAACCACAGGAAATGTCTCTGGTGGAAACTTGACAAGATCTTTGGCAGATAATTCAACAAGTGGAAATGTGTCTAGTGGAAACTTGACAAGATCTTTGGCAGATAATTCAACAAGTGGAAATGTGTCTAGTGGAAACTTGACAAGATCTTTGGCAGAAAATTCGACAAGTGGAAATGTGTCTAGTGGAAACTTGACAAGATCTTTGGTAGACAATTCAACAAGTGGAAATGTGTCTAGTGGAAACTTGACAAGATCTTTGGCAGACAATTCAACACGTGGAAATGTGTCTAGTGGAAACTTGACAAGATCTTTGGCAGAAAATTCGACAAGTGGAAATGTGTCTAGTGGAAACTTGACAAGATCTTTGGTAGACAATTCAACAAGTGGAAATGTGTCTAGTGGAAACTTGACAAGATCTTTGTCAGACAATTCAACCACAGGAAATGTCTCTGGTGGAAACTTGAAAAGATCTTTGGCAGACAATTCAACCACAGGAAATGTCTCTGGTGGAAACTTGACAAGATCTTTGGCAGACAATTCAACCACAGGAAATGTCTCTGGTGGAAACTTGACAAGATCTTTGGCAGACAATTCAACCACAGGAAATGTGTCTAGTGGAAACTTGACAAGATCTTTGGCAGACAATTCAACCAATGGAAATGTCTCTAGGGGAAACTTGACAAGATCTTTGGCAGACAATTCAACAAGTGGAAATGTCTCTAGTGGAAACTTGACAAGATCTTTGGCAGACAATTCAACCACAGGAAATGTCTCTGGTGGAAACTTGACAAGATCTTTGGCAGACAATTCAACCACAGGAAATGTGTCTAGTGGAAACTTGACAAGATCTTTGGCAGACAATTCAACCAATGGAAATGTCTCTAGGGGAAACTTGACAAGATCTTTGGCAGACAATTCAACAAGTGGAAATGTGTCTAGTGGAAACTTGACAAGATCTTTGGCAGATAATTCAACAAGTGGAAATGTGTCTAGTGGAAACTTGACAAGATCTTTGGCAGACAATTCAACAAGTGGAAATGTCTCTAGTGGAAACTTGACAAGATCTTTGGCAGACAATTCAACCAATGGAAATGTCTCTAGTGGAAACTTGACAAGATCTTTGGCAGAGAATTCAATAAAAAATGTAAACTTGACAAGATTATTGGCCGGAAGTTTAACAAGTGGCGATATTCAGGAAGAAGATTTTTGGCAAGCAATCAAACAAGTGGTAAATGCTACAGTGGAAGCTTTAAAAGATCTTTGGCAAGAAAATTAGTTTGCACGGTTTTGGCACGGATAAGGCCGAAGCTATTGTATTAGTATGAAGAAGCCAAAATGTATTTTGAAGATTATTATTCTGAGATTCTTCCTGACGAAATATTTTAGGGCGGGGGGGGGGGGGGGGGGGGGGGGTAAACCCCCCCACAACCTGGGTTTTTTAAAGGCGGGAAATGGTTGCAACCCTGGGTTGATTTTAAATAAAAACTGGGGGGGCCGGGGGTTTAAAGGCCCCCCCCCCCCCC
>NW_004797858.1:76145-91073 GCF_000002075.1 Aplysia californica | reverse complement strand
ATCATCATCATCATCATCATCATCATCATCATCATCATCATCATCATCATCATCATCATCATCATCATCATCATCATCATCAAGTGCCAGATTTGCTGCTACAGACATCGGCGATCATGATTTTTCATTCATTCCTTTGTTCGGATGCTGTGCATATGAACAGGTTAATATCCCACCTTTGGAAATGGCCTAAAAGCACTTCAGTCGGTAGCATTGCCCTGGTGTGGATGTCTGGTCTTGGAGCTGAGGGATATGTTCCTCAAAATTAACCGTCACCCATCGACAGCAAAGATTATAGGCCTAATGATTAAGGCACCTTGACTTAACATAAAGGCCTTGAACATCTTACTTTCCCTTGGGAAGGTAAAGAGCTAAAGAGGCACAGATATCCAAGAAAATTTACTCCAAAAAACTTGAACTGATGCGTGACAGAGAAAGACTAGTATAAAAATAAGTCGTAGTTTTAATAAAAATTAATTCTAAGGTGCGTCCTGTTAAAACCTCGAACGAAACTCCTTGCGTGTCTTTTTATTACATGACTGCTAGAACTAAGCTACACCTACATTATTTGGTCCAGGTATCAGACTCCTATACAATTCAATGTTTGTGTTACTTTTTTTACGTTACCTATATCATATGGTGAAAATGATTGGTCCTGAGTTTTCTTTTGTTGTCTAAATAGTTATCCAGCTAAACATATTGATTTTCCCCGTGATTCGACTCATAATTCTTTTAATTTCTGTGGATTCCTTTCACTGGTAAAATGACAACAAGCCGGTCAAATGATCGTTGTTGGAGACCATAATATTCTACTTCCGCCTTTCCGAAGCTAAACATAGTAACTGATGTTGCTCGATGTTGCCACTGTCTTTGAGATGATGTTGAAAAAAGAGTAGCCTTTTACCTTTTACCGGGGTTCATTTTATTTTCCCTGTGTTATCATGTGCAGATGACCCCCCTCCTTACTCTCTGCATGGCTGTTTTTTTTTATCCCAGTCCTTTGAAAACAAGTAAAGCCAAGGTCTGCTTCTGCTATAAAATATCGTCGGATAAGAGGTCGGGGTCGTCGTGTCGTTATTGTTATGTAATTATTTATTTTTAAAATGTAAACAATCGTGTGATGTGTGCTGCACCGGGTGTGTCGAGTGAAGTAGAACTGGTACTGTAAACTTAACTGTCAAGATGAAAACTATTTGTGTGGAGTATGTAGCGTAATTACAGCTGAGGCTTTGTTGATCTAAGTCTAAGCAATGCAAATTAAAAATTAGGCCTGTCTAAGTCTTACTAAAGCAAAGTGTGATAATAATTTGATTCAAGTGTGACAGAACTGACTTCAGGACAGGAGACGTTTGTGTCCTTTGAGAGAGCTGAGTTTTTTACTTCCTGGTATTCTCTCTGATCCCGTACCAAGACGAAGACTCTCCAGAAATTATAGTTTTGAATTGTAACCTCATGAAGTCTAGATTAGAAACTAGATCTAGATCTACTAATAATTCTTAGCAGCCTTTATACATTCATCCCCAAATTAAAAGATGGACAAAGCCAAGACTTCACCCTGTAAAGGAGCTTCTCCAGGATCAACTGGCGATGATTTGCCTGACGATCCTACTCATTCGGCGCCGAAATTGATGCCTAAGAAGAAAGTCAAGTGTTTACCTAAAGGACTTTGTTCAGAGTCGGCTGAGGATGAGTGTGTAAATAGCAGTGGGGCTGGTGCCCATGGTGTTGAAGGAGCATCACACCCACAGGATGGATTTGCAACTTGTTGTGAAGGTGAAGAAGACATTGATGAAGATTTTATTGAGATTGATGAAGACTCTTCGTATCCAGCCGATGCTTGGGAGAGGTTGAAGGTCAAGGTGCCAGATCTACGGGACATGAAGCCAGACGAACTCATTGTTGAGGGGGATAGGAAGCATTTTCTCAGGTACAGTACAAAAGATCAATTCTGAGGTAACGCCTCATTCCTAATTTTGATTCTGATTCAGTTTTTCCTTTGGGTTTCTCTTCTGGGCTTTTATTACAAGATCTCCTAGAAATGCTACTCTGGCTATTTGTGGCATGACGCTGTGGAATCTGGCGCTTGTCAATTTTTGGGCATGTGGATCGCCTGAAAACTTGTACATTCACCTTGATTTTGATAAAAGAATTTTACCCATTTTTATCTTCAATACGAGTTTTTCTTTTCCACTACAGATGAATACCTGAGATGCCACTGTCAGTTTCCAGTTAGAGAAAGTTTGTTTGAGCAATCCTCTCACAGAATCCAATAACAGTCTGAAGCAATTGATGGGGAGCTTTTCTATGATGAGAGTCTGCCATCAGGCACCTATCAATTTTTGGCCATGAAGAGTTATTGGTATCATCTGAAAGTTTGTTCATTTGCCTTGCTTTCGATTTTTAAAAAATCCCATCAGTCTTGAATAGAAGTCGAAATATTTGCGATTGAAGGAGATGGGGTCACTTGGTTTCATAGATAAATTAGTGAGAAAATGGTTGCCAGAGTCTGGTAACTTCAATAGCTTGCAAATCTTTGAAAACTGAAAAATCACTTTTTTAAAACTTTAATAATCAATGTTTTTCGGTAAAATTTCCATAGAAATGTGTTTTCATACGGGCATAGAAGGTGTTGAGCCATAAAACAAAAATTGCCAAACTGGCGGTTAAAATGCCTGTTTCTTCGATTTCACTATTTTGACGAGCACCTGATTTCAACATGCTGCCTCACATATGTAAAATATGCCTCCTTTCACTTTTTTCAGGTTTGTCTGTATGTCAGACACGCACAGCCGTGTGGAGGGCTCAGATTTTGTGCATCGTGTGCCTCATGGAGATGTGTTGCTACACGCTGGAGATTTCACCATGCACAGCAGTATACCAGAACTACACGCCTTCAACGATTTCTTAGGTCAGTAAACTAGCATGTTACACTCCATCAATGATTTCTGAAGGTCAGAATATCAGAGCAATTAACAATATGTCTTCAATTATTTCCTGGACGAAGGCTTCTTCAATGGTGCCTGTCAGAGCCAACCCTGGCCTAGAGGAATACAACATTCAGCAGACTGGTGGAGATCATCATCATCATCATCATCATCATCATCATCATCATCATCATCATCATCATCATCATCATCATCATCATCATTGTCTTTCTCACCCTGCACCAGGGTGTAGGCCACGGACAAACACTTTCCACCTTTCTCTATCATGGTTTAGCCTCTTGATGTTATTCCATGCCTTCCCACTTTTCTGTAAATCAATTTCTGTGATTCTTCTCCAGGCTCCACGTGGTCTTCCCCTTGATCTTTCACCCTGTGGATTCAAATCCAACACTTTCTTTGTAATGCAGCTGCCTGACTTCCTGAGAGTATGTCCAATCCATCGCCACTGCCTCCTTCCTACCTCATCTCTGACTGGGATCTGTCTTGTTTTCCTTAAACTCTTCCTCGGTGGTGTCCCTGTCTGTCCATCTGATCCTCAATAACTTTCTTAGACACTTGTTCAAGAAAACCTGGATCCTCTTTACTTTATGCAAGGTGGAGATCACTTGATAAAAAGCCTCCCCACTCAGGAGTCAAGCTCATGTCTTCTGTGTGTGATGGTGAAGAGCCTGGCCATGATCTCTCCTTGTGGGGGGTTGGCGGGTGCTCTAGAGTGGTTTGCTTCTTCTTTCCTATCAAACATTTATTGTCCTTATCTCCCCTCCTTCTTTTTTGTGTTTGTTACTCTCTTGTAACACATCTAATCTTCTGACGCTCATACTTATATGACCTTATGCAGTTGCGAGCACCGTAAAACCTCTACTTAAACTTAACGATCTCTCCTTTGATGCTGATCCTCTCTGGTGCAGATTCTTTTTGGCAGCATAATTCGTTTATCACGTTTTTTTAAAAATTCACCTGTCCTTTTTCCTTTTCCAGGTCAACTTCCCCACAAATTGAAGATAATAATCCCAGGCAACCACGAGACATCATTGGACCAGCGTGGCCACGGTTTCGATAAAGGACATGCACGACGCGAGCAAGGCTTGCCAAGGGGAGATAACTCTTCAGAGATTTCAGTGAGTCTTACTTTTGTATATCGTGTCTCACATTCTGTGCTGTTGAAAAACTTATTCAAATATTGGACAAGGCCAAGGCTGTAACCTTTTCCTCAACGCCAACTGTTGGTGAATGTATTCTTGATTTAATGAGTATTGTGTGAGTGGGTGGTTGGCAGGTGCTCTGGTGTGGTTTGCTTCTTCTTTCCTATCAAACATCTATCGTCTTTATCTCCCCTCCTTGTTTTTCGTGTTTGTTGCTCTCTTGTAACTCCTCTAATCTTCGGCACTTATATGGCCTTATTGTGTTGCAAGTGCCGTTAAACACTTACTACTTACTAAACCTTAAAAAAAAGAGCATTGTTGCTTTAAGTTCCAGATCTGGTAACTGTAGGATTATTGGATATTAACATTTTGGTTTGGAATTAAGAGGCACCATGTATACAAGCCACTGTAGTATAAAAAATTCACTTTGACAGCTGAAAATATGAAAATATGTCACGTGATCAAGATAAAGAACAAAATTAATTGAGCTCTAGAAAGCACTTTTTTTGGGGGCTCTCCTGTAAATGTTTGTTGTGTGCTATCATGAGCTTTGAGTCTTTATCAATGATATTTTCTATAGTTAGCTAGAAAGAATTGTTTTTGAGATTTAGTTCTCAATTGGACTAGATTTAATGCTTCTTTTTTTACCTTTCTGCACAGGAAGAGCTGAGGTATCTGAGAGGTATATTACACCGAGGGATACTGTTGCAAGATTCCATGATAGAGTTTTGTGGGATAAAGGTCTACGGATGTCCCTGGTAAGTCGCCTCTTTCTTTTACGCTTAGGGGGAAGCTTTGAACTTTCATCGTGCGGACTTATCATCAACCTTTCCTCTTTTTTTTTTTCAAGGAAGAGGCTAGCCGTACTTAATGACAGCTAGATGGCTAGGCTAACCGTACTTAATAATGATGGCTAGACTTACAAACAGCAAAAAATAGGCATACTGAACTGTAAAACAAATTTTAGTTTGCAATACCTAAACTAAAATAGGCCTGTTTGTATTTGAGACGAAACCAAAAGGTGCCTTACTGACAGAGCATGTATTTTAAACCTGAATGATTATTAATGAGACCGGTGTACTCAACTGGTTTCGGTCAATAGGGCCTAACCTAAGTACAGCTATACGGGCAGGCTAGCCATACTTAAGGATGCTAGACTGGTAGGCTAGCTGCTTCATTTTTTCAGTGCAGGTATTTTTACACCCTCATGGACACAGTTTGGGTCATTCAGGAGGTGGGCTTCATCCCTGCCTGTCAGGACCGATCAAGACTGAGCAGGATACAACATCCCAGCAGAAAAACTAAGATACTTGATTACAGGGATGTAAATCTTCCGGTTTTTTCCGGCCAACTTGCCATTTGGGCTCCAGCTTTTAACGAAAGTCTACTATAAACAATTGGCCTACATATTATGTGTACTAAATAGAGATTATATGTTGTAATACTGTATTCTTATTTCAGTCAGTGCAGGCGCGCCGTATATTTTCCAGCTTTTTTTTCAAAACCTGTTTACATCCCTGTGATTAAAATTCTCCCCACTCAGGAATTGAACTCAGATCTCTGTGTGCAATGGCAACCTGTCCTCAATAGCCACAACGATTACAGCAATGACTACAATGTCAACAACAATAGTAATAACAACAACAACAACAACAACTATAGAAATGATGATAAAAACAGCTACAACAACTACTTTGAAACTCAAAACTCTGCATCACTGTTGGGACCAAGCATTCCACAATTTGTTTAAAAATTAAAGGTAGAGACAATTACTCTGATGTAAATTTAATAGTTTGTGACTTCTTTTATATCAAAACTAATTTTCCCCACGGACAGGATGCCTGTGTATGCCAGTGATGGGTTTGGCCTGCCCCGAGGATATCAGCTGCTGCAGATGTACAACTTGATTCCCAAAGGAGTGGATATATTGCTCAGTCATGGGCCACCGCTGGGTGAGTGAGAGAGAATGGGGAAGGTGTTTGCGTGTGTGTGTGTGTGTGTGTGTGTGTGTGTGTGTGTGTGTGTGTGTGTGTGTGTGTGTGTGTGTGTGTTTAGGGGGGAGTGTAAAAGTGTGGTGGAGAGACAGAGAGAAAGAGAGAGATAGAGACAGAGAGAGACAGAAAGGGACAGAGAGAGAGAGGGAGAGAGAGAAAAAAGAAGGTTGGGGGGGGGGGGGCAGAGAGAGTGGGTCGTAGGGAGGGAGATTGAGTCAGAGAAAGAGAAAGGAGGATAAAAAAAGGAAAGAGGGGATGGGTGCAGGAACAAGGAGAGAGTGAATAGGAGGAAGGGAGGGTGGTTTAGTCCAGGGGATACAAGGAAAGAGGGGAGGGGGGCAGGGATGAAGAGAGAGAGAGGTAGAGAAAAAAAATCGAGGTTGTTCATTTCTGTTCACTTCAACTTGCAGGCATTGGGGACCGTACGAAGAGATCTCACCACGCCGGCTGTGTGGAACTCTTCAACTCGGTCACTCGCAGAATCAAACCCAAGTACTTTGTGTGTGGTCACATTCATGAAGGTAAATGCTCTACTGTTATTTAGACTGGCTATTTATTGTTATTATACCAAACATTGGTCGGCTATTTATTGTCATTATACCAAACATTTGTCATTACTCTTGATCATCATCATCATTATCCAGTGCCAGATCTGCGACAGACTTCGGCGATCATGGTTTTCCATTCATTCCTTTGCTCGGATGCTCTCAAAAAAGCTATGTTTCCCTGATCTTTCCCTGTTACCCATTTGTTTAGGTTCCCTAAGTATGTTGTTCTGGGCCTACCCCTGCCTCGCTTGCCCTCAATTTTGCCAGTGAGTGCGAGATGTTCAAGACCCTTATGTCTATTCAGGTGTCCCAAAAACTGCATTTGTCGTTTCCTGATTGTTTTTAACATTGAAGGTAAATGCTCAACTGTTATTTAGACTGGCTATTTATTGTTATTATACCAAACATTGGTCGTCTATTAATTGTCATTATACCAAACATTGGTCATTACTCTTGACCATCATCATCATCATCCAGTGCCAGATCTGCAACAGACATCGGCGATCATGGTTCTCCATTCTTTCCTCTCCTCAGATGCTCTTAAAAAAGCTACGTTTCCCTGATCTTTCCCTGTTACCCACTTGTTTTTTTGTTTTAGTAGAGGTTTCACCGCGCTCCCAACTGCATAAGGTCATTTGAGCGCCAGCCCACTTGTTTAGGTTAGGCCTTACTTGACAAATTTACAAAATATATTTTTGCTTTGATAAACCAAATACATTGTTTTGATAGCAAAGCTCTCATGCTAGTCATTAATGCTTATAGATTTTTATTTTTAAACTCATATTATTATGATCCCTGTTATCATTTCTCTCTTTTTAAAATTCCTATTATACTTGTTATTTTGTATTTCTAATTTCAATCCGTACGTTCCTTTATTAAGGAGGATCATGTGGAATCAATCATAGAAATAAAAAGCCATTAAACATAAACTCCCTTCTTAAGTTAAGTCGAAGTGCTTTGTAAAGTAAAACAAACAATCAGACAGAAAACTGTTTTCTGAATCTTTTCTACACCAATGCCACTAACAATAACAGTCTGCCCCCCACCTACTCTTTGTATACTATAATATCATCCGTAGCTAATGTATTGCTATATATACAGACACCAGCGCTGCAGTCTATAAATAACTTTTTTTGTTCTTCCTTTCAGGTTATTATGGTATACATATATGACTACGCTACATATTGTTGGGCAGCTGCTCAGATGTAATTAGGTCAAAATTTTGAATTTTATTCTTATTTCAGTTTTTTCACCCTATCCATACGTCATGTTTTACTATCATATCCATACGACGTGAGGAACTCTGTGCCACCACTTTCCAAAGAGGAAATTTACTCGTTAATCCAATCCATACGCTTTGCATAGCAGTTTGTCAAAATGATGTTTTGAGTAATACTGAAAGTTTCAAAGACATCTTCGTACTAGAAGTAGATCTATTCTAAAGTGTGAAGAATACAACCCCCGCGGTACAAAATGACCCCAGGATGTACGGATAGGGTTAGTCTGTGGTATCAGTTGCATGTGTTCCAGAAACATTTTGTCGAAATTCAAACTATTAGTATTGAGAAAAAGCAAGAAAAGATACATAATATGGGTATAATTCTTAAAAGAGTCAAATATTTCTTTCTCTTTCCTGAATAATGTTGCATTCTGTGCTTGCAACAATTGAAGAGCTTGCCACCAATATCCTGAAACCAGTGCTGCCATCTATAATAACATTTTTCAAACAATTTTGTTGTGTTTCAGGCTATGGTATCCGTAGCGACGGAACAACAACCTACATCAACGCTGCTGTCTGTAACAAGAATTACCGCCCCGTGCATGCCCCAGTCGTGTTTGATTTTCCCCTGCCCGCCCCCATCACGGTCAACGACTTTCACCGTATGAAGAGCAAGCGCATCAAAGTTAAGACCTTCAGTCCTCTACCTTGAATACTTAAGGGGATCCACTGGTCAGATCAGTAAAAATTTTGAAAAAATATCAGTTTTCGGATTTTGGAGTATCTTAATAGATACCAATATCAAGGATCCATCTTTAGAAGCCTAATTCCTTTATCAAACTTATAAATAGCTGAAAATGCATTTAAGAGAGGCAGCAATGTAGGAAAATCTTCACCAAAAATTATCTCTCTTTGCAGTTTTCTCAGAATTGTTTATCTGACCAGGTTGCAACACTATTTTGAGTAGATCTCAGAAAGTTACTGTCAGAAGTGTTTCACATTTGGACACAATCTTTTATACACATTTCTCTATAACTTTACAGGAGCATTTTTGCTGTTTATGGTACACATTTGGAGTTTTAGGCCTGTTTTATTTTACAAAATCTTAAAACATTGGAGACCTGAATGTGGTGCACAGCAAGGACTGTAAGGCTCACAAGTCAGTACAGAAAATTCAAATTTGACTCTGTAAGGTTGTTCTACCTACCAACAGTAATCGCCATGCCAAATATTAGGCTTCTATCTTGATGAGTGTTGATGATTGACAAAATATAAAATTGGTTTTAAAAATGCTGAACCAATCCTTTATTTTTGATGGTTCGAGATTGTTATGGCTAAAATCTTGAATTTTTTGCTTGGTAACCCTTTTTTGTACTATGTCACCCCCTTTGATGCAGAAAAGCAAGCGTTAGACCAAAAACTATAGCATTTGGGTGTTGACCATAGCTACACCCCCTTAAATACTTGAATGTAGAACTGAGTTCTTAGAAAGACGCGATGCTCCATGCTTCCTTGCCCCTCTTCATAAGGGTCCATTTCAGTGTGGGTGGGCTGATTGTCTCCATCATCAGCTGGTCAGTCCTCTACCTGCAAAAAGCTAAATAAATATTTATAGAATCCGGTAATTTAGCCTGATTGGTATCATCATCAAGTGCCATATCTGAAACAAATGTTGACGATCATCACCATTGCCTTTCTCACCCTGCACCAGGGTATAGGCCACGGACAAACACTTTCCACCTTTCTCTATCCTGGGCTAGCCTCTTGATGTTATTCCATATCTTCCCACTTTTCTGTACATCAATTTCCGTGACTCTTCTCCAGGTTCCACACGGTCTTCACCTTGATCTTTTACCCTGTGGGTTCCAATCCTACGCTTTCTTTGTTATGCAGCTGCCTGACTTCCTGAGAGTATGTCCAACCCATCGCCGCCTCCTTTTTCCTACCTCATCTCTGACTGGAATCTGTCTTGTTTTCCTTAACACTTCCACATTGGTGACCCTATCTAACTGATCCTCAGTAACTTCCTTAAACCCTTTTTCAAGAAAACCTGGATCCCCTTTATGCAAGTCTGTGATACATTCCAAGTCTCACATTCATACAACAGGACCGACATCACATTTGAATTGAAAATCCTCAGCTTTGTTCGAAGTGAGATATCTCTGGTCTTCCAAATCCTTTTCAAAGATATGAAGAAAGCAGCCCGTGCTTTTCCAGTGCGGGATTGGCAATCATGGTTTGCCACTAATTTCTCTGCTCAGATGCTCTAAAAAAAAAAGCCTTATGTTGTCCTGGTCTTGCCCCACACACTTTGTCACACCTTGTCCTCAGTGTTGGGGTCACTGTCAGAACATGTCCATCTCTGCTCCCCTTCCCCCCCCCACCCCCCCCCCCACCCCACCCCCCTCTTCAGGATCCATCCCAGAGTCTGTCTGCTTACAGTCTCCATCATAATCTGGTGGAGATCCGTCGGACTGGTCCGCACAGATGGCTGTGTTTCCCCTCTCCTCTTTGGATCCCCTTCTCCTTCAATCTACCTAGAGTGTGGAAACCGCTGGCTGCCTTATTCTTCCTCTTTGGTCTCTTGTTTTTTTCTATGGAGGTGAGATGTTCAAGGCCTTTTATGTCGATATTTATAGGACACTTATACACAAACAAGCACATAAACAGAATTAACCCCATGTGGAAACCCCATTGCACGCACTGTGACTACCACGAGGAGACCGTTGAACATCTTCTCCTTCACTGCCCAAACCTAGTAGTTCTTCGACGCAGGCTCCTACATACACCTACAGACTTACAAAGCCTGCTCTACTCTGGCGTTGACCAGATGACTAGGGCATGTAGTTACTTGAAGGAGGCATTGCGCTGCCAAGAGCAAAATGCTCGCAGTTAAAAGGATTTGAAAACAACGTCATGTTGATATTTATAGTTAAGCCTTCTGGTTGACTGTCTGGATGACAGAGGAGTTGATTGGAGACCTCTTTATGCACAGAATGAGTGAGATGGAGACAAAGAATGGGTGAGGAAGAGGGAGAGATTGAGAGAGAGAGTGAGAGAGAGAGAGAGAGAGGGGAGAAAGAGAGTGAGAGAGGGAGCTTGACGTGAAGAGAGTGCCTTCCAGTTCAGAAAAACCACAAAACAGGGCTTTGTTTTGTAAGAACTTCTGCTCTGGGATGACAAGTCTGTTTGTTTTTTGGTAACCTCAATAACCTCAACAGCTGATGAATAAATAGTTGGTCTGTCTATCAATTTACTCATGACATTTACACATGTTGTGCTTGTGTGTGTGTGTGTGTTTGTATGTGTGTGTCAGTGTGTGTGTGTGTGAGGGTGTGTGTGTGTGTGTGTATGTGTTTTCGGTTGTGGCTTGGTTTTTTGTATAGATGTTGAAATTGAACCACCAGTTTTATAGCTGGCATATACTTAAGCTCAATTTTCCTATGTACAAGGTATCATTTTTTTTTCTCTTGGAAGAGAAAAGTTTTGTTGAATTACTCAAAGTTCAAATTGTGGGTGGTTAGCGGGTGCTTTGGTGTGGTTTGCTTCTTTTTTCCTGTCAAACATCTATCGTCCTAATCTCCCGTCCTTCTTTTTTATGTTTGTTACTCTCTTGTAACACCTCTAATCTTCTGGCACTCATATGACCTTATGCGGTTGCGAACGCCGTAAAACCTCTACTGAAAACAAACGAAAGTTCAAATGAAGACCCCAACGGAAAAACCTCCAACTCCAAGGTCACATTTTCACCTATGTAAAAAATCTGATTTCTTATGATTCAAAACACACCGGACCATGATTATGTGTGTCACGACATGGTGGAATCAGGCGCTTGCTAATCTTTGGGCTTGTGGAGTTATTGGCATCATTTGCCTTGCTGGCAATGAAATAAGTAGCCATCTATCTTGAATAGATGTCAAGATGTTTGCGATTGAAGGCAGTGGGGTCACTTTGGGTTTTAGAGGTAAAATTAGCGAGAAAATGGCCACCAAAGTTTGGTAACTTCAAGAGCTTGAGAGTCCTTGAAAAATGAAAAAAATGACATCTTTTGTGGGTTTAATCAACGTTTTTCAGTAAAACTCGCATGGAAATATGCTTTTAATATTGACATACAAGGTGTTGAGTTAAAAAACAAAAATTTGATAAAAATTGCCTAACTGGAAGAAAAAAGCCTGGTTCTTTAATTTCACTATTTTGACGAGCGCCTGATTTCACCACGATGCCTCACATATTTTTATTGTGTTCTCTTTGTAAAAAAGGATTTGGCTTGCTCAGGACTGAGCCTGATGTTCTGTTTGACAGTTTTTGAGAGTCAGTTGTGGGAGAATTGCACACATGACAAAGGCAACAGTTCAGTGATTTCAAGTTTGTGAATTTGATTTTTGTTCTATTGTTGTCCTGTTGTGTGCTTGAGAAGTAAAGTTCCGGCTGTTTTTGTGGCAGCAGTTTCTTTCCTGTGATATACTTTTGCTATCTTTCTAGGGGAAGAGAGATACTTTTTTACCACATGCTTTTGTTTATTTATTATTATAATAATTATTAGTCTTTACATCTGAATAAACATTTTTAGAAAAATCAGTACACTTACTATATATCTTTCTGTTACTATTGTTTCTGTTTTATTTAACCCTATCGGATTAATGAGTAAATTTCATCTTTGGAAAGTGGTAGCACAGAGTTGCCCACGTCGTATGGATACGATAGTGAAACACGACATACGGATAGGGTTAACTGATTGCCACCGGAATTCAAAGAATACTGTTCATATTCCATACTGAAACAGGAATTGTAATGAGTTATTTGGGTGGTGCTGACAGTGATTCTGATGTAAGGGTAGCGATGGTGAGAGTGGTGATGGTGTTATGAATATGATGCTGGGGATGATGTTATGTTGATATGGTAGAATGGGTAATGGTGGTGTTATGGTGGTGAGGATGATGTCTTTGTAATATTATTGATGTGCTGGTAAGGGTGATGATGGTGGTGTTATGATGGTTAGATGGCCTCTGGCGTTGACCAGATGACAAGGACATGTAGTTACTTGAGGGAGGCATTGCGCCGCCAAGAGCGAAATGCTCGCAGCTAAAGGGATTTGAAAACAACAAACAACAACAACATGATGGTTAGATGGAGGACAGGAAAGATGATGCTAATGTGATGATGAAGAAAAGGTGATGAAGATGTTTTTAGTGAGACGTGGTATTATTACCACCATGCCTAATGGCAATGCTGGTGCTGTTTCTATGCCAGTGATATGACAGTCATTTCTAGCATCTGGGTTTGTTGCCATTATTTTGTCCAAAAGTTGCCTCAAAAATGGCAAAAGTTGCTATAAAAGTTACCTTTACGTTTCAAGCTTTCAACTTTCCGTGACGTCGTATAGCAATATAATAGTGATAGAGGTAACTAAATCTTAAGCACCAGAATTTCTTGTGCTCTGTTTTAAGCATCCAGAATATCATGTGTAGCCTCACAGAGTGTAAAATCGTGATAAATAAAGGTTTCCCAACAGAATGAAATCAAAACTAGAACAGCACATATACAACTACAAAAATTAACAAATAAAGCCGTGTGTCCACCTATCTGAAGATTGGCCGTTTTTAACCCTAAACGTGTGTAATTCAAGATAAAGTACATGGTGTTACAAGTAAATTTTATGGAATCACACTCAAGGGCCTGCCAGTGTTCAAAATTCGGTTTTGGTCGAGACGCGCTCTAACATAACAAATTTATATACATTTTAAAAGGCTAGGAACAACATCAAATTTAATTACTTTACTCTAAATAAACACAACAAAAATTAGAAAAACAAACCAGAATAATAAAACGAACTTACAAACCAACAGATTTAAAACACAACAAAGATGGGAAAATAAAAGACAAACAGCATTATAAATAGTATGTAATGTACTTTATATTTATATTCTTTGCATGAAAATAACTATACTCGCACACCTTAAAATTATCAAAATACATGTCTAAATATGTATGTTATCAAGTAGCTTTTTTCTTTTGAAAAAATACCAAAAATTGCGCCCGCGATTCGCGGACCAAAAAAATTATGCCAAAAACCACGGCCACGATTCGCAACAAACGGGAAGAAAGCAAAAGTAACGGAAATTTAAGGCAGGCTGAGTAATTAATGTAAATTTGTTTAAAGTAATGCTGGAAAAAGTAACATGAGCCGCCCAATCCTGTCCCCGATGCAAAAATCGACGGCGGTTTGATTCCATTCCCCGGTGGGAGAATTTGTATTGAGTACATGTATCTCAACCTGCTTAGGGAACCTCAACTAAACAACAACTGGGAATCGTAACGGGGAAAGATCAGGGAAACGTAGCTTTTTTAAGAGCATTCGAACAAAGGAATGAATGGAGAACCATGATCGCCGATATCTGTCGCAGATCTGGCACTGAGTGATGATGACATGTATCTCTCTCTGTCAGTCTTTCTGCTGGGACATTGTATCCCGCTCAGCCCGGGTTAGCCCTAAAGAGTATAGTATAGGGTCGAAGCCCGCCTCCTCAATGTTCTAAATTGCGTCGATGGAGACTTAAAAACACATAGATTTGTTTTTGATTTTTTTAATTTAAAAAAAAACACGTCAACTAACAATATCCATGACAACGCCAATAGGTACCACAGACATAGTTGGGTTTTTTTTCATATGATTTTACGGCACTTGCAACACAATGAGTGCCGAAGAATAGAGCTAGATCTAGATATGTTACCAAGAAAGTAACATACACACAAAAAGAAGAAGCAGAGATTATAAGGACGATATATTTTGATAGGAGAAAGAAGGAGCAAACCACACAAGAGCACCCGCCAACAGCCCACAGACATAGTCTACTCGCAGACGGGAGGCGAAACGTCTTTTCTGGGAGGTCAACAACTGGAACTCAGAGCCAAGTAGCCTACTCACCGTTTTACATAAGTCTGTTGTGTATAAAGAACATGAATGAATGTATTTGAAGACTCTCTCCGTCTGTCTGTCTCTGTCTGTCTGTCTCTGTCTGTCTGTCTCTGTCTGTCTGTCTGTCTGTCTGTCTGTCTGTCTGTCTGTCTGTCTGTCTGTCT
>NW_004797858.1:74017-74891 GCF_000002075.1 Aplysia californica | reverse complement strand
TCTCTCTCTCTCTCTCTCTCTCTCTCTTCTGGCGCTGTGGCTTCATAAACGGTCAGCGATGCCGACAGCACGCAGGAACTCGGGGGTCCTTAAAAAGTGCTGAAAGTGGGTTACAAAGCGGGATCTTCTAAAGTATATCAGCTAACATGGTAGCAAGAACTATAATAAGGCACCGTTGACAGTTTCTTCGTAGGCCTCTTTGCTCTCCCTGCTCCCTCTTTCCTTTCTGTCTATAACTATAATACATTTGTATATCTCTCTATCTCCCATTCCCTCAGCCTCCCTCCCCACGCCCTGCGCTAAAAAATGAAAAAAGACGATCGTTCCTGTGTCCACGCCTTTGTTTCAGACTCCAACAAGCAGCTCATTTATTTTTTTTTATATCAGGTGCCGATCTATCAGAACACGCAACAATGAAAACGGAGAAACGATCAACTAACCTCAGTTGTATCTCCCCAGATGGGTTGGGGTTTCAAAGACATGTTCCGGGAAGATCTCAAGTTCACCATGGGGTTTGGACCCCGGGCCTTCGGCAAATATCCTGAGGTGAGGATGAGGGGATGTATACAATAGCATAAAATACAACATATAATCTCTTTTATTATATTTGCGAAAGTTCACACTTTCGCCGCCTAAAACTTTGGAACCACTTAACTATCGAATTTGAAGAAAATTAATGGTGTTTCAGAATCATTTAAAGGGTGCACAGTTTTACGTTACTGGGGAGCCTGAAGTTTTCAATTTTTCATTAGTTTCGTTTTGATAAAATCTTAGGAAAGTCCGTCTTCTTAGGCGCCATTGTAAACAAATGAGGTTTCCGTTCAATAGCCGCGCGCACTGTTTCCACACCTTTGAAATTCTGGAGTGTACAACC
>NW_004797858.1:70940-73453 GCF_000002075.1 Aplysia californica | reverse complement strand
GGGGGCCTATAGAGGAAACTTTCCTAGTCTTTTAAAGAAACTGAACAAGGGACAAAAATTTTACCTTCGATATTCTCAAAACAGCAGTAGGCCCCTTGCGCTTAAAAGCGACCCTATTACATGTAGGCCTACATGAACTGGGTTGTAGGTTTTTGTCTGTTGTTGTGAAGATCACGCAGTAAATCAATACTGTACTGTACTTTAGATAGATAGATAGATAATGATTCCCCCCCCCCCCCCAAAGGCAGTGCTACTGACTGGTGTCTATAAGCCATTCCCAAAGGGGGGATATTGACATGTTCTTATGCACAGTAGAATAATTGTAAATGGGCTGATTTATCAATGTCAATCTCATACTGTGCAGGAACAACATATGGGGGAACTGCTGCTTTTTCTTTCCTCGTCCTTACTATCATAATTTCCCTCTACTTCTTTTGTATGTTTGTCATTCTCTTGTTAACTGTTATTTCCGGGGTGCCTTGATAGTCGAAGAAGACTTTGTGCTTTTGAGGCTAGAGAGGTGAGCAGAGTAAGCCTGATTCCCCGTTTGGACTTCTCTGTTGGCATCCACCCCTTAGCGCTCATATTACCTCATAAAGTTGCAAGCGCCGTAAAGCCTTACTATAACATAACTACATCGAAAGTACATGGCGGCCTCTGCTGTTGTGGAAGAAGAAGCGGAAACTGTGGCCTATCCAATGTTCTCTCTCTCTCTCTCTCTCTCTCTCTCTCTCTCTCTCTCTCTCTCTCTCTCTCTCTCTCTCTCTCTCTCTCTCTCTCTCTCTCTCTCTCTCTCTCCCACAGATCATCCCCCTATTCGTCATCGTATGTATCCCGCTCAATCTGGGCATCGCCACGGGCTACAGACTACAGGACTATGTGCAACTCTCTCTCTCTCCCTCTCTCTCTCTCTCTCTCTCTCTCTCTCTCTCTCTCTCTCTCTCTCTCTCTCTCTCTCTCTCTCTCTCCCACAGATCATCCCCCTGTTCGTCATCGTGTGTATCCCCATCAGTCTGGGCATCGCCACGGGCTACAGGCTTATGGCCAACGGCACCGACGTCAGGTCAGGGTCTTATCATCAAAGTGGTGATCATAACAGCAAGAAGAAGAAGAAGAAGAAGAAGAAGAAGAAGAAGAAGAAGAAGAAGAAGAAGAAGAGGGGGGAGACGCGAAGAAGAAGAAGAAGAAGAAGAGGAAGAATGAGGGTTGAGAATGGTAAGAGTCCAAAAACTAATAATAATAATAATAATAATAATAATAATAATAATGATGAGGATGATGATGATGATAAGTATCATAATCATCATCCTAACCATCATCATCATCGTCATTGTTGTAAGTACGCCCCTCGGATAAGACCCCAAAAAGTTGGTGGTGACTTTTGCATTGGAAGTTTTCTAATTTATTATTTTGTAGAGTATGTTCATTTTGTGAGAGGAAGGCGAATGATTCCTGAACATACAGAGAGAGAGAGAGAGAGAGAGAGAGAGAGAGAGAGAGAGAGAGAGAGAGAGGAGAAAGAGACACAGACAGACAGACAGACAGAGAGAGGGAGGGAGAGACAGAGAGGGGGGAGAGAGAGCGAGAGAGGCGGATTGACAGAGCGAGAGAGAAATACAATTTTAGAAAAGGGAGAAGGGGGGCGGGGGACGTTTCAAATTTACCGTACTCATTGTATATGTACTGGATTATTATATATAAGATGTATAAATTAATGTACTCCTCGTCTCTCTCAGGCTGGTCAAGTCCCGAGGACCCCCACACGAGGACGTTGGTCCCAGCCGGTGCAGAAAGGTCAGGGGTTATCTTGTCCTGTCTGTTCTAAGTAACGTGTGACTTGTATTGTTTTAGTAAGAATTGTTTTTTTACGCCACTTGCAACACAATAAAGTCATATTTTTGAGTGTCGAAGATTAGAAGTGTTACAAGGGAGTAACATACACAAAAAAGAAGGAGGAGTGATTAGATGATAGATGTTTGATAGAAGGAGCAGACTCAAACTGTAAACTGTACTTGACCATAGGTGGTTGGCGGGTGCTCTGGTGTGGTTTAATGTGTGCTCCTTCTTTCCTGTTCCTTTTGAAACATGCAACTTCCTGATCTCTCCTCCTTATCTTTCGTTTGTTATTCTCTTGTAACATTAATGTAACACCTCTAATCTTAGGCACTTATATGACCTTATTTTGTTGCAAATGCCATAAAACTCTGACTAAATCTAGTTACGCCCTACACTAGACGAGTAGATGACACCATTGTATTGGTACATGTATTCTTCTCATTACGTAAACTAAACACGACACCGTCAGTTTAAAAAAGTTCCATATTTTATTAAAAACATGTAACACAACTAATAAACCTCCTCGTCTATCCCCCCTCTCCCACCCTTGGTCTATCCCCCCTCCCCCACCCTTGGTCTATCTCCCCTCCCCCTCCGGTCTATCCCCTCTCGGCCCCACCCTTGGGCTATCTCCTCCTCCTCCTCCGGTCTATCCCGACGGGAAAAAAAAAGCGCGG
>NW_004797858.1:26580-70840 GCF_000002075.1 Aplysia californica | reverse complement strand
CACCCCCAGTGGATCAACTATAACCCGGAAAAGTACGCGCCCATCCCAGAGCTGGAGGAGGTCAAGAAAGACGTGAGACACGACGCCTGCTGAAGGAACACCACACGGCATCACCCACATGGGGAGATTCTTACTTTACTTTTTTCTTCCGCTTTTACCTGTCCCCATTGTTTTATGCACCCCGCATAATTTAACAAAATTTGATCATTTTTGCGGGGCATAATTTCACATTATTTTCCTTTATCATTCTTTGTTAAAAATTAACAGAATCACTTATTTTCACATTTTTGGGCTCAGTTTGCATAATTTCAAAAAATTTTCTGGCTTAAAACGACAGGGACAGTTTTATCGGTGGGTGTTGTGCACAGAATTCTATGAATAGTGTTGAATTCTGCGGGGTCGCGGGGAGATACAGGCATCTGTCTGAAGCAAGGCGAGTGGCCTGTAGGAGGGACATCCTTTGAGCTTTGAGGAAGGGGGGTATCGTATTCAGTGATGAATAAATTATAGATCAATAAATCAAAATAATGAAGATTTTAGATATCTGCATTGTATTTTTCTATTTGTATTAATCTGCAAGCCAAAATCTCGTGTTTCAGACCAGCGACAGTCTTAAAATTGTTCAGAAACTACTAGAACTAGATGTCGATGCAAGTCCCAGCCACAGAGGGACGGTGCTGGCAGGGAATGGTCGTACGTGTGTAAGCTTATAGTACTTTTTGTCAGAAGTAAAGCTGCAGAAAGCTCCTGGGTCAATACAATTACAATTTATCTTATATACACATGTAAATTCTTGTTTTATTCTATTCAGAGTGGAACGCCCTACACGCACCAATCCCCTTCCCTAAAAAATAATAATTTTAATTTTTTTAAAATTGTCATCTACAATGTTTTCTGGAGGTAATGTCTACTTGATCAAAAGGATTAATGTTTTCCCCCTTTGACTGAATAAATCCATCTTCTATGTTACTAAAAGTTTTAACTTCAACGTTTTGGACGGAAAATATCAGATTCTTTGTACATTAAAAAAAACCCACACATCACCCCTCCCCCCTAGAAAATGTACATGTCACTAACCAGTTGAAAAGTAATAATAAAGACGTGAATGTAGAGAATCTAAATCATTATAATTGTTACTGTATTGAGTTTGTATTTGGTGTTCCTGTTGCGAATGTTTGTTTGAATCCAGTTTTTGTTTGGATAAAAAAAAAGAAAAAAAAAGAAGTTGACAGGATAATTAAATTGCCGTCTTAATCATGCTGGAATTCCCTAGCAGAAAGTATACATATAGTTGATGTAGTCCAAATTGTCCAAGACGGCTGTACTCATTGTCGAGGAGAAAAGTGGTTGTCATAGACAGGTGGACGTCTCGGACAGGGTCATATTGATACACTGTGGTGTCGGTGGCCTAGTGGTTAGGCTACAGGACTCGTAACCGTGAGGCTGCGGCTGTCCCCGGAGTTTTATGCACCCCGCATAATTTAGCCAAATTTGATCATTTTTTGCATATTTTCTTATTATTTATTTCCTTTAGCATTCTTTGTTAAAATTAACAGAATCGCATAATTTCACATTTTTGGGCTCTGATTACATAATTTCAGAATTTTTTTTTTGCATAAAGCCGTGGGGACAGGGCTGCGGGTTCAGGGGTTCGAGTCGCGGGCCCGACGTTGTGTCCTTGGAAAAGGCACTTTACACGAATTTTCCTCACTTCACCCAGGTGGGAATGGGTACCCGGTCCTAGACAGCGAACGATCTTGTCAGTTCAGTATGTAAGTGTTTTAGTGCCTATAAATGGCCGCTTGCAGTGTATGCTTCCCAGGAAGTTGATGTTGTTTCAGAATACTTTCAGGTCTGCTGGGGTAAAAGTATAGATTGTGAAGCGAAAACAGCTTACTGTTGAGCGGGGATTTGCGCTATACAAAAGCCATCTATTACTATTATTATTATTATAAACAAAAATGCAAGGGGGTGGGTAGTGGAAGTTAAATCAGAAATAGATGATTATCTTAGACAGGTTGGCTGTTAGACAAGGCTTATTTAAAAGTTGGAGAGATAGAAAAAAAAAAAAAACCGAGGAATGGAAAGGAGTAGGACCTACCACTACCACCCTCAACCCAGGCTACCCATCATTTATTTAAATGTCAAGCCCCTTTCAAGACAATACATAATACATGTATAGCATAAGAAGAATTGTGACCTCTGAACTACGCTCAAAGGGAAGATTTTTTCGAAGAGCCAAGACAGCTGTGACAAAAATCTACCTTTGTTTTAGCTTTAGTGTGGATGTCAACAGAGAAGTCCAAAGAGGGAATCAGGATTAGCCGCTTACTCTGCTCACCTCTCTAGCCTTAACAGGACAAGGTCTGCTTCGACTATCAAGGCATCCCAGAAATAGCAGTTCACAAGAGAGGGACAATAGTACAAAAGAAGTAGAGGACAAATGGCGGTAAGGATGAGGGAAAAAACTCCCGGAAGTTGGAAATGTAGAGATGTAGATGTAGCACTCAATGACTAACTCAGCTCACTATTGGCCTTATAATATATTGAAGAAAAAGCTTCGGCAGGGATTTGACCCTCAGTCTCCCTATTGATTGAGTCTACTGTAGTTAATTGGTACATTTCCCCCCATCCACACAATTTACGTCAATGAGGAGACAAACTGTTTCAGTTTCAATTGCCAATTTGGTCTCGATTGGATACAGCATGGGTGGTTGGCGGGTGCTGTGGAGTGGTTTGCTCCTTCTTTCCAATCAAACTCCTATCGTCCTTATCTCTCCTCCTTCACTTCTGTTTACATTGTATCACTCTCTTGTAACACCTGATTGTCAGCACTAACATGACCTAATTGTGTTATAATTGCGTAAATTGCTTACTAAAGAGAAAGAAAAAAAACCCCCAAAGGACACAGCATCCGAGCAGATGGAGATTTTTTACTAATTAAATAACAGATAAAAGAGCAACAGTACAGAAGAAGTAGTAGTAGACAGTTTAAACAAAAACAAAATGTAAAAACCAGAAACAACTGTTTTTTTACATTCAGTATCATTTTAATTTTTGAAAAACAATCCATACTGGGGGCTCATTCAATTATGATCAAATATAACTTTACACCTACCAGTCATTCATGTAATCAGAACATGGCATTGGAGGAAATAAATTAAAATACAATGGAGTCTACTAAAACAAACACAGGTATTGGTAATTTGAAAATAACAGTAAACCGAAGGCAAAATCCCTGCTTTTTTTCCTTCCTTCTATAAATGAGCAACCTCTCAAAACTGAACACCTGGCTAAACCAAAGAAAATCCTGTGGTCTCCCCGCAGATTTCTGTTTGAGTGGACTCAACTGTATTAAAACGTGATATAATGATTAACAGTTATGCTTACATCCATCAGTCTCATGCTCTCATTAGCAAAAAAACAACAACAAAAAACAAAAAACCCCACAATAAAAACTCCCCATAAAGTTCCACTCTTAAAATTCTTTTCTTTACAGCGTCGGTAGGACCTCAACTTCCCATGTCAAAACAATGAATAGTCTCTCTATGGACAACTTCTAAATGCCTTTGTATAGTTTCACTCTATTTACTCATGAAACTACAGTGACACACATAAAGTGGGCACGATGTGAACATTCTAAACAGGGATAGAGCCAGTGTTTTGTTGGGGTTTTTTTTCTTTTTTGGAGGGGACGGGTTGTTCACCTCTGACAAAAAAAAATATTTAAAAATGACTACCAAAGTTTAGAATTTTTTCAGCAAGTCACCTCAACGTTACATGTCTCACTGCAGTTTCGTTTTCCACAACAATTGCATGCACCATTCATTTCTACTCAATTTGGTGTTATTTTATGCAAAAAGGTGACATAGGAGTGAAGTTTTAGGGAAGTTGGTGATGTTGAAAAAAAAAGAGGCTGCCTACAAACAAAGGCGAAATAACCTCCCGTATACTAAGAAGAGCTAATCAACAAGGCAGTAAGTGTGGTCAATCCACAGACAAAAACTTTCTTTTCCTGGCGGTGTTCATGTACGGTCGGTGTACCCACTCGTTGTCCGCTGTGCCCAGTTTGTCCAGAGTGCCGCGGACTATCTTGTACACTGCGGAGACGTACGGAAATAGACAGAGGAACATTTGTTAGTCATGAATACAAAGAGAGAGAGAGACACATTTATAGGTAATAACACAGATACAGAGAAAAACATTTGTAAGTCATATACACAAAACGAAAGAGACACATTTGTAAACAACAAACACACACAGAGAGAGAAAAACATTTGCGAGTCATATACAAAGCGAAAGAGACACATTTGTAAGCAGTTAAAACAGAAACAGAGAAAAGCATTTAATTAGTCATCAACACAGGACGACAGCCACTAATACAAACAACTTGGACAGACAAATGCAGTTCCTACGGACGCTCGAAATAACAATAATGCTGTGAACACCTCGTTCTCACTGGAAAAATAAAAGACAAAAAAATACAGGGGGTGGACCTAGAAAAACTTACTAGGAACACTTGAACAGATAGATAATGAGAACAGACAGGATAAAACAGGTTTTTTGAGAACATCAGAGCAGAAAAATGAGTGGTGAACCATAATTGTAGATGTGTCTGTTTCAGCCCTGGCACTTGAGGAAGAAACCCAAAACACCTTTACAAAAACTCAGCACAAAGGAATTTTTTAAGTTTCAGTAACAGTTTTACAGCACTTGCAAAAACAATAAGATCATATAAGTGTCGAAGATATGAGGTGTTACAAGAGTGTAACTGACATAAAAAAGAAGTAGGAGAGATCAGGATGATAATTGTTTGATAGGAAAGAAGGAGCAAACCACACCAGAGCACCCGCCAACCACCAACGGACATAGGAGCGGTGCATCAATTCAGACAAATAACGAGGTAACAGTCCAACCCACAGTAAAAGATATCAGAAGGCAAAGCTCGACTACAGAATGATCTTGGTTAGACTCCAGACGTTCACAATGAAACTATCGCTAAAAATAATAGTAAAACTACAAAATCTGATAGAGCACAACATGACTTACATTTCATTTCAAATCTCGGACCAACTTCCTTCAGCTGCAGTTCCTTCTCTTCGTATTTGTACACATGATGTCTGAGGGATAAAAAAAAAACACATGAGAACTTTGGGTCTGCCACAGATTAGGCAAAGACAACCTGAGACCTGTGGATGTTGCAACAATTAAACGTGTAAGTCTGTAAGGGGCGGCATGAACACGAGACAATTTATTTACACACCAATTTCTCCACACAAAAAAATACAAAAAATACAAAAACAAACTTTAGATAACTTTTGCTGAAGATCTAGTTTATGACAGGATTTAACAGTCAAGGCACTTTCCGTAACCAGACGACTCCAAGTGACCATTGAATAAAAGATCAACATAATTGTGTATTAACCCTATCCGTATGCCTTGGGGTCATTTTGTACCCCCCGGGTTGTACTCTTCACATTTTAGAATTCTTCTAGTATGAAGATCTCTTTGAAACTTTCAGTATTTCTCAAAAAATCATTTTGACAAACTGCTTTGCAAAGCGTACGGATCGGATTAACGAGTAAATTTTCTTCTTGGAAAGTGGTGGCACAGAGTTCCCCACATCGTATGGATACAATTGTAAAACATAACGTACGGATAGGGTTAAGGAATGTGCATAGTTTATCAAATTTCTGATAATTACGACAAATTTTCGGACAACCAGTCAATTCACAGGGGCTTTTTCGTGGCCAACAGATATTTTGGGAACAGCTAGATGACATCCACAAATCAGCGCGTGATTAATAATAATAATAATAATAATAATGAAGATCATTTCTATAGCGCCCTCTCCCGTGTAAACACAGTTCTAGGCGCTTTACATAAATGCATGTACAAACAATATTCACGCACACACACTCACATCTACTTGCTTATCACGCGCGCACTTACACATCGTTACGAAATGAGCACATACAAATACATAATAAAATAATATACACAATGCAATTCGCAAAAATACCCATAAATGGATACATGGTCATTTACATAACATTGTACTGAACATGAATCTACTGACATAAAAATGAGGTTATTAAAAATGAGTGTGATTCACATCCTCACAGTTCGGAGCTCAACAAACCTGAACGAAATGAAGTCGTCCTCGTTGCCAAAGGTCATAACCCTGCGAGAATCCTCCTTGGGAACGGGGTACAAATATCGCAGGATGTCCCTGACCCTACTCCCGAGAGCCGAGGTGAAGTTGCGGAAGATGAGGTGGGGGTAGGCCTCCGACATGGTTCCGACGTCCGGGATGTCGTGTCGCATGACGACGTTGGACAGAGTGAAGAACGCGGTCGGGCCGTACGGCAAGTGGCAGACAGTCAGGCCGTCTGAAAGAGAAACAGGAGAATAATTTTGGGCACTTGCAACAACTGTGTGAGTTAGTTTTTGTTTTTGCCACTGCATAAGGTTATATGAGTGCCAAAGGAATAACTTTGGGCGCACGAAACAAACTATTTGGTTCACAGTGTTGTGTTTTGACTTCAACACTCAATGACAAAATGAACCAGCCATTCTGAAGGTGGAGTATTGAGCAAAAGGAGCCAAATCCATATCGAGGGCTGCCAGTGCCAGGTAAACTATGGCAAGTCATGTTTTTCAAATTTTACAGGAGAGACAAAAAACAGATTTTCTGGAAGCATTTTGGGTGGATAAACTTCATTTTCATAAGGGAGCCCAATCATTAACAAAAAAACACCAAAAACTACATAATTCTGGCCAGAAAAGGAAGGGAGTCAATAGTCAAAGCAACAACACCAAAGTCAAAATTGTGCACGACGGCTACTAAAGTCGATGAAAAAAGTGGTTGTTTTATACAGGCGCACATCTTGGACAGTGTAGCTATAATGTAGAAAAAACGTAAGTAGGGTAGTGGGAACTGGTCATTTGTCCAGATGATTGTGCGGGTGGTTGGTGTTGTTTGTTCCTTCTTTCCTACCAAACATCTATCGTCCTTATCTCTCCTCCTTTTTTTGTGTCTGTTACTCTCTTGTAACACTTCAATTCTTCAGCAATTACATCACCTTATTGTGTTGTAAATGCCGTAAAACTTACGAAAAAAACCAAACCCAGATGATTTTCTGAGAAAAGTGGCCGTTAGAGTAGGTTCGACTATTACGCTTTCCAAAACAATTTGACGTAGATAACCTGTCGGCCTATGCTGTACTAAACCTGGCTCAAAGAGCCTGGCAACTGTAAAAGAACCTGACCGACTCACCTGGCACACCACGATGCTCCTGCACGACTACAACATCTGTAATATCATTGGCTCGGCACGCATCCATCAGTTGTTCCAGACGGTAGTTACCACGGTTGATCCTCTGAGAGTTGGGCAGGATGAGCTTCATTTCCTGTACATGAAAAAAAATTTTTTTTAATGAGGAAAATGAAAAAGATATGCAGTGACAACAGTGCAATATTCTGTCCCCGAGGTTTTATGCACCCCGCATAATTTTGCAAAATCTGATCATTTTTTGCATAATTTCTGATTATTTTCTTTTATCAGTCTTTGTTAAAATTAACAGAATCCCATAATTTCACATTTTTGGACTCATTTTGCATAATTTCAGAATTTTTATTGCATAAAAGGACGGGGACAGAATATTACTAAATTAAAGACCATTCCAACAGATACTAACTTGAACAGATCTAAATGATAGAACAGCATCCCAGTAATTCATACACAACTTCCAAATAAATCTCTACTGTACAGATTAACACACAAACAAACAACAAATGTAAAAAAGGGACATTTAATGAACAAATGTTACATGAAATACAAGCGGCTGCTGGAAACTGAACAAAGGAAATTTCCAAAGGGGGTGTCTGGTTCGCACCAAGAACATCAGGCTGAGCAAAATAAATTCCCAAAAACATTCTAATTTTTAAAAAAAACGTAAACAAATTTGGAACCTATATATATTTAAGTTCCCAACTTCAAGGGTAAGATTACTGGGACAAAAAAAAAGAGAGCAAGAAAAGATACAAAGAGCACAAGGCAAAGAAATAGAGAATGAAGAAAATGGACATATAAATTAGATATACCAAAAGAAAAAAAATGTGGCTCAAACCTTTGCGAACTGCTTCAACTTGGAACTAGGGTCTCTCGCGGTGGTGATCATGATCTTGGGATCCTCCACCCCCGCCCAGCGGTACTCATCATCCACGCTGGTCGTTAAGCCTGCGCGCACACAGCACAACAGAGAGGTTCATTTTTTGTAAGTGTTTTACTCCACTTGCAACACAATAAGATCATATAACTGCCAAAGATTAAGTTTTACAAGAGAGTAACAAACAAAAAAGAAGGGGGGGGGGGGGGGGGGGTTAGTTTTAGTTATAGTAAGAGTTTTAGCGCACTTGCAACACAATAAGGTCATATAAGTGCCGAATATTAGAGGTGTTACAAGAGAGAAACAAACATAAAAGGAGGGGAGATAAATGATGGATGTTTGATAGGAAAAAAGAAGCAAACCACACTAGAACATCCGCCAACCACCCACAAGAGAGGAATTATTTCAACACATCATCATTAAGTAAGAGAAAGTGTTTTTAGTTTAGTAAGGTTCTACAGCGCTCACAACTGCATAAGGTCATATATGAGCGCCAAAGGGCGGATATCAACAGAGAAGTCCAAACAGGGAACCAGGCTTACTCTGCTCACCTCTCTAGCCTCAACAGCACAAAGTCTGCCTAGACTATCAAGGCACCCCGGAAATAGTAGTTCACAAGAGAGTGACAAACATACCAAAGAAGTAGAGGAAAAATGATGATAGTAAGAATGAGGAAAGAAAAAGCAGCAGAGAAAGATTCTGGTCAATCCCTGTGTTTCTCCAGAAGACTGCACAGGAAATGACATTGCTACAAAAGACTAAAAGACTGCTTGATATTAATATGGAGTTGACGCTTGTATTCAAGTGCAAAGGCATATATTTTAAGAAGAGACTCACTATACAGAATGTAGAGTACCTTTAAAAGAGAGTTGAGAATTGGGGGGGGGGGGGGGGGGAGAAAGATGGAGGAGAGAGATGAAATGTTACAAGAAAAGAGAGAGAGAGGGGGGGGGGGGGGAAATAGAATAGAGAAAGAAAGAAGTTGAAAGGCAAAAGAAAGTTCAAGAGAGAGACAAAGTCTGGGGAAAACGCCAATTGATGCCCTCTTCTTCAACTTCAGAGTTGCAAATGAATGCTTCACCTGATCCACTTTCATTGACAACATCCATTTTACTGTCATTGAGCCAGCCCTTGATGATGGTAGGAATATAATCAAAGACACCTCCCTCCCACACACACACATATAATATATTAACAAAACAAAATGAATATATGTGTAATTTTGACAAGCTGTAGTCAACTGAAAACTCACCATCAGCTCCTTCATCTTCCCAGTTCAGATTTTTCTGCAGTCCTACAGCAGTCTTCTTCAAACTGGTGGGAATCTGTTTGTTCTCTGAGAAAAGAAAACAAACCATGTTGTATACGAAAAACAAAACTTAACCTTTAACCCTTCTATCCGTACGTCGTGTTTTACTATCGTATCCATTCAACGCAGGGAACTCTGTACCACCACTTTCTAAAGAGGAAATTTACTTGTAAATCCGATCCGTACGCTTTGCATAGCAGTCTGTCAAAATGACTTTTGAGAAATACTGAAAGTTTAAAAGAGATCTTCGTACTACAAGTATTCTAAAATGTGAAGAATACAACCCCCGGGGTACAAAATGACCCCAGGGCATACGGACAGGGTTAAACTACTATTGTCAAATTTATTAAGTACCAATTATGCACACCTTTCCAAATAAACTTTACTAATTACTAGGCAAGTTGAGCATTGATTTTTAACTGAGACATTCTTCATAAGCTGCAAATCCTGATCAAGCATACTTTTCCAAGTGAATCTTTGAAAACATTTATGGGATTGGAAAAATCCTCCATAAAAATTCAATTTTGAAAGCACCCACCATAACAAACTTACCATAAACAGGAATAAGTTTTGGATGTACAATCAGAACATGATACATACTCAATAGAAAGAAAACTTACCATCTATAGCCGTTCTCAGCTTCTCTTTTTTTTCTTGAATGTTTTTGTCCCGTTCTTCAATAGTCTTTCTGTAAATGTACTCTCTGCGGAGACGAGCTTGCCGACGCAACTAGTCCAGAGAAGAAAAAAATATAAATTTCAATTAAAAAATTTTTTAAATACCACAAGACCTTAATTTTTTAAAATTTAAATAACATGATACAGTTGAACATGACTATACTATAGCGATACTTGTAGCTCAAAAAAAAAATCCCACTGTTGGCAAATTCCTGCTATTATAAGAAAGGGGAATTACCAAAAAAATTCTTTTAAAATCCACATTTCCTTCTGTCTTTGACGGAAGCCATCTTTTCCTCAGTCTAATTGTTGCTTGTTGTCTCGCACCGGTAAGCCTGGTAGAACCGGTGAAGTAGATGCGGGCACATGCTAGAGCATCAACGATCGCAATTCAATGAACCAGGAATCACACACTACACACTCTCCTCTTCTTTTACTTTTTGGACTAGAATCTAGATCAAGATCTATACACAGTACTGTGAACTCGGATTCAAAGAAGTCGGGCCTGACCTTCAATTTCGTTGAATCTGAGGGTTCATTATATTATAGCCAGCATGATGATTAATGATTTTGTGTAGACAGGCCTCCTAATTACAGGCACTGAGCAAGTTCTGTATACCCTAAATGTTTTCGACTCCCTCAATCCCTCAATTAGCCAAATTAATTCAAAGGTAGTTTGGTTTCAAATGGGAGGATGAAGGCAACACTGGATGACAAAAACTGAGTTTTGGCGATTGTTAAGATTCCCGCGTTTAATTCCGATGTGCATTTTTCATACCCTCTGGCATATTTCGCTTTGGTCCCTAACCTTAACCCTAACCCTAACCCTAACCTAGGGTTAGGGACCAAAGCGAAATATGCCTAAGGGTATGAAAAACGCACATCGGAATTAAACGTGGGAATCTTAACAATCGCCGAGTTTTGAACTGTCCGGTTACCGTGTGTACATAACACTGAGACTACGTGCCCGTTTGCCAGTTACCGTGTCGATAGATATTGAGGCTAAATGCCCGGTTACCATGTACATGGTACTGAGACTACATGCCCAGTTGCCGGTTACCATGTAGGCCTACGTAGACTGTAGACACTGACGCTAGGTGCCAGGTTACAGTGTAGTGTGGGCCTACGTAGACACTGTTTGAAGTTTCATATTTCATAATGAATTTGTAGTGTGTAGGCCTAGGTCTAGTCTCATGTTACTATTAAACATTAAAGCTTAGGACTAGAGCCTAAATTAATACTTAAACTAAAGAATCATAGTCTTTCTATGTCAATAAAAATTCTTAAATTGTCTGAACTGTCAGTCATGTTGACATGTTGACAATTGATAGATGCCGATAGATGGGCAACTCACAGACGTCAGTCACGTAGACTCTACTTACCATTTTGAACAGCCAAAATTTCTGATACCTAATGAAACAAAAGCAACACAACAGCTAAACAATATAGCACGAGTTCAATCAACAGTCCTCGCTATTTAATCATTATTTTTCAAGCAAAATATTCTAGTAAACGTTCACTCGATCTACAACGTCCACACGTGTTATTGTTGTTGGTTGGCCACATGAAATGGCCAGTTGCTGAATTTATTTAAGCGTGATATGTCAAATTGAAAGGCTGAAAAAATCAAGAAGAGCTGATCTTATCCAGAAATAATGGAAAAGTAGGTCTTATAAGAAGGTTTTAATCATCGCTGTAATTTTCTTTATGATAGAAAGTGCAGTAACGTAAAATCCCCGGTATCTTTCTCGTCAGAGCCAGAAACCTGACAATGTTAATAATAGGCTCATGAAATTGATCAGGCTAATCGCCAGAGCACTGACATCTTATCAGGCAATCTAATATCCGGAAGTGAGGAAAAGACAACACTGACTGCTGTCGACTGCTCTACTGCTCTCTGTAGGCCTTAGTAATCAATTTTGTTTACAGTTTATAGCTTTGTTTTTTTCTTTGAGCCTTGAGCTGATGAATGAATAAAAAAAGGAACGAAACCATTGTAAGACCCAGTGCATTTTACATTGTTCTTCGTTCTTCCACTAGTTTTTTCAAGGTAATCAGACGATTTTTACAGGGATCATCATCAAGTGCCAGTGAAGTGCAATATATATCTGCGACAGACATCATTCAGCGAACCCCCGCCCCCGGGGCAGTGCCACTGTGTAGTCTGTAGTGTCTTGACTTTAGGAAGGCCATTCCCAAATGGGGGGACATATCTCGTTCAAGCATAGTTGAATTGTAAATGGGCTGACTCTTGTCACGCTCATAACTGTGCCTGATCTACAACAGGGAACTACTGCTTTTTCTTTCCTGATCCTTACTATTGACATTGTCATTTTCCTCTACTTCTTTTTTTGAATGTTTGTCACTCTCTTGTGACTTCTGCTATTTCCCGGGTGCCTTGATAGTCGAAGCAGACTTTGTGCTGTTGAAGCTAGAGAGGTGAGCAGTTCAAGTCTGATTCCCTGTAAAGACTCCTCTATTGACACCCACCCCTTGGCGCTCAATATGACCTATGCAGTTGCGAGCGCCGTAAAACCCTCTAGTCTAGATCTTATTTTCAAAACAAAAAAAGAAAGACATCTGCGATCATGGCTCTCCATTTATTTCTTTACTAGATTAGTAGATTCTAGATCCTGATCCTAGATCTAGATCTAATATCTACTTTTCTTTCAGGGATCTTACAAATGGATTTTGAAAATGATTTTGTCTCAAAAGCTCCCCTCTCTATTCTACTATCTTGTTGTACCGTGTGCCCATTGGGGATAGGATCGGGTCGTGTTGGGTCGGGTTGATCACCCAGCTTGTCGCCTGAATACAAATTGTTTGTTTTTGAGACAACGGATCGGGTGATCGGTTTGTGCCACCATAGTGTCGATAGCCGCTTTGCGCCCAAATTAATCTGGCTAGAAAACTGACGTGACCCAGGAAGGACTTCCGTAACGAGCGACCACCCCATCAAACACAATAAAGAAGATGCCTAACCCTAACCCTAACCCTACCCCTACCCGTAGATCTACTTCTAACCCTCATTTCTGCTCTGTCTCAAAGTGGTCGCTCGTTATGACGGAAGTCCTCCCGTGACCCGACCCAATCGTGCCATGGGCACGAGGTTTTAGGCCACAAGAGTAATATTAAGAAAAAAATGAAAAATATAATATAGGCTATAGTTCAGCTCCTGGTCCAAAGACTGGTCCAACAACCTCTAAAGCTATAATAATAGAAGGCCTTAGAAGTACGTCTAGATCTAGAGATATATAGATTCTGTGCCTAGGCTGATTGTTTTTTGTTATATTTTTGTTGCTTAGATCTATTTATAAACTATTATTTTTATAATATCTGTTGACTACAGGTAGCTTTTATGACAACTTGACATGAGGGACTTAATGAACTTTGGACGTTTGAGGCGCTACTGGCTGGTCGTTCTCTCGATGGCTCTTCTCCTTATCATCGTCCTCTACTATGCAATGTATGACAGGCCCACCCCAGCTCTTGTCAATCGGACATCGAGCAACAAAACTGCACCTCGGCCTAAACCTGCATCTCGAGCGTACAGCCAATGGCCCCCCTTTGAACTGGAGCTTGTCAGTCCTGTGAGTGTTAGATTGTACGAAATTTTTCTCTATTGTTGGTTGCTTATATTGGAATATCTCCTGATCCTAACTTTTTGTTATAATATAATGTAATACTATTCAGTCTTTTTCTCTTGTTGGTTGCTTATAATAGAATATCTCCTAATCTTAACTTTTTATTATATAATGTAGTATTATTCAGTCCACATCGTCTTTGCTAAACCTTCCCCCCCCCCCCCCTTCCATCTCCTCTTTATAATTAGTATTTTAGTAGCCCCTATTAATTCCCCCCCCCCCTCCCCATCTTAACAGTGATGAATCTTCACAATGCAAGTACTGGCTAAGACAGATTGTCCTAACTCCAATGGCTGTGGGTGGGCTTGTTTTGACGCATTTCCATCTTGTTTCCCGACAGGAGCTGTTCCGGGAGAAGTGTGTGACCACCAGTAGCAACTTTTCTATCGCTCACTTGGCCGACATTCTGTCCGAGTGGAGACGATCTGTCCACCCAAACTGCAGGTAGGCGATGTCTCAGCACAAAGTGGGTTACCTAGAGCTGCTACTGTGCACTGGATATTGTCTAATTATAACTTATTGCTACATTTTTACTGGGGTTTTTTAAACGTTTTGCACCATTATCTATGTCTTACATATGGGTTTAAATCTTTTGTCTGTTCTAGATTGTTTGTGTTTGTGCATGCTGCTAATAAATCGTGCTTTCTTGTCGTGTATCTCCATTTTTTTAACCGTGAAAATGTGACTTCTTCTTCAGCTCACTCTTCTTTATGAACTGTTTCCACTGTTATTAAAAATGGAGATACTTCAAGACAGCACTGAGGTCACGAAATGGTTAGAATGAGACATTGTATATATATTTGAAGCCACCAAAACTTATTAAATTTGTTTTCGTTTTCTTTTCAGCTTGTCTTTCTCAGTACTTTTGAGTGTTGTTTTTTCTTCCTTTTAATCGTTCTTACTTATTAAGATTTGTAATTGTTTGTGCTGAAATTTGAATATTCAGCTTCATATAGGTAAAATCAAGTCTTCGCATGGGACAGAAAAGCACATTTAAGCTGAGCTTACAGTTGTCAGCATTCCAATTAATGAGGTGCTGTAATAATGATGTGTTCTGAACTTTTTATGGATTTTTTTTCTTTTTTGCACTTTGTTGTTGTCACTTTTGAAACTCATATAAAACAGCTGCATGAGTTCTGTATTGTAATCATTTGTTTCTTAAGTCTTCGTTATATATTTGGTTTATTGTGAGGTTTGGAGGTTGTGGGGGGAGGGGGGGGTGTTATTTGTTTTATGTTTCCCAATGTTTGATGTGCTCAGCGGGAGGAATGGAGTGAGTGATTTCAGGCATTTTCTTTTTGATAGATACAGGGATCATCGTACCCATAAACTATCTAGTTTATATAAAAAGGGATTAAGAGTTCAATTTGAAGTTGATAGTAAAAGTTTATACTGTCTTTGTTTTTTGCCTATCTTTCTGTTTGTGGCTGAATATATTTATAATATTATAATATATGTACCTGTAAATGCACCATGCGATAAAAGTTCTTAAGTTGTTATGTGTTTTAAGCCTAAATGCACAATAATAATTTCACAAAATCAGAGCTAATAATTAATTTCGTGAGAGGGGTAGAGAGTCAATGTTGTGAAATGTGTGTCTTTCCTTTGATGTTTTTGCACCTAGCTCATTGATGATGGTCATCTCAAAGGTAGGAAATAGCCTGATGTATTTAATTTACAGCAGTTTTACTTTAACATAGAGCGACTGTTGTAGAAATGTTGTCTTGTGAACGTGAGTGAGCAGCCATTGTTCTGTCCCCCGTCGTTTTATGCAAGAAAAATTCTGAAATCGTGCAAACTGAGCCCTAAAATGTGGAAATTATGCGATTCTGTTAATTTTAACAAAGAATGATAAAGGAAAATAATAAGAAATTGTGCTAAAAATGATCAAATTTTGCTAAATTATGCGGGGTGCATAAAACCACGGGGACAGATTGTTCTGGTTATTCTGTTCTTGTGTTTTTATTTTTGAATGTGGTGGTGCTACTTCTCAGGTCACAGGCTCCAGTAGAGGGTGAGATTTCTCCAGTTTTCTGTGACCGTAGGAGGGCCACACTCCTCATATAACAATATATATATATATCCTACTTGCACTGCATTTCAGGGATGGAGCTTTTCTGATTTTTCCCCAGAGTTAATGGGGTTTTTTTTATCTCCAGGGAAATTATGTGTGGGGGGAAAAAACTAAATAGGGAAAGACAGAGTAGGTTATATGAATGGCTTTGTGACAAATTGTCTTTATCCAAATAGCTAGAAGCACAGAAAAATGGTGATTTTATTTTTATTCTTAATATTCGTACTTTCAGAAGAAAAAAAAGCAAACGAAAACAGTGATAATAAATCAATAGGTGCAGCATTCTGTGTGACAAAAACTTTTAGAAGCAATAGAAATCCAGGAGAAAAAAGTGCAAAAGTTTCAAAATTGGAGGTAACCTTTTTTTGTCACTAAGCCTTTCAAATGCAGTTGGGGTTTTTTTTTTCTTAATTACTGCTATGTTTGTGGAACTATGTGTTCACTTTCTAGTAATGTAAGTTAACGTTGAGGTTCACCCCAAAAAAGAGGAAGTTTTGTTTTTCTAAAGCTTTTCTCAACCCCCTGCATCCCAGACCTATGCCTTGAACCTGACAATTTTTTAAACTTTTAGCTTTGCCTTCTGTTAGAGATGCCAGTTCCATCCCTGATTGCAACTACTGTACCGGATTTGCTTGTAACTACCATAACTTGTCCACACTACTGTTGCTACTACTAGCCTGTTGATTTTTGAACATGAGACTCACATCACATACTGACAGATTCACCCTCTAAAATCCTCTTGTGCTTGTACAGTGTTTGGAATGGCATTTTATTTGTTTTTGCTGCCCCCCCCCCCCTTCCCATGTGGATAAAATCAAGGCTTATAAAGTCGTCTGGTCCATTTTCTCTGTCTAGGTGAATTTTTCATTTTTCTCCTTCTCGTGCGCTGTAAGGTCACTTAATTTTTATATTTTGTATGGTACCTTTTTTTGGTACAGAGATAATGTAAATCACTGTAAAGTGAAAGATATGTTTGAAAATTATTATAATCGACTATGGTTTTGGGCCTACTCTTTTATCTCCATTTAATACATACGCTTTTAGAGGGAGTAGAGGGTGCTTTTTATTAATTATGTAATTTTTAAAAACATTTTGTTTTTGTTTTTTACTTAGTATGGATTGCACTCCCTGGGAAAGGATAGTTGTGACAGCTACATGGAGACACACCACCATCTTGAATTTTCGTTTCATCGTCCATGGCAAAAGTTACTAATTTGTCCTATGCCCTACAGCCTTCATTTCCTTTCAACCAACAGCTCTTCTTCACACCCCCCCCCCAACTTTTCTCTTTCTCCTCCCCTCCCACAACCTCCCCCAGACCCCCCCCCTCCCTCCCCCAACTCCCTTTTCGTTATTTTCTGATCCCATGCACTTTATAGAATAGATGCTATGGGTGACTTAAGTACAACACCAACTTTGCTCCAAAGTTACCAGTTAATAACATATCTCTGAACTCATACAATTTCACAGTATAGAGATACTGAGGTGAATGTTTCATATTGCTGAACAAAATTTTTTACAGCACAGACACTTGCACTTTCAAAATCATCAATGCCTTTCACCCCTGGCAGGGTATAGGCCACATACAAATTTCCTTCCTTTGATCTCTGTCCTGAACCATCCTTCCAAGCTCGTTCCAAGTGAGCCTCATCTCTCTCATGTCCCTTTCCACACAGTCATCTCTTCCTTGTTTATCGGTACTTTACAGTACAAATAATTCTTGCTTCTGCTATATGGGCTTGCTCACGTCTGATTGGATGGAAAATTATCTTTACATGACATGTACTAGCAGAATTGCGGGTGCTACTATATTTGGTCGCCTTTAAGCACAAGGGGGCTATCCCGAAAAACGAGGTTTTGAGAAAATCGAAGGTAAAGGTTTTGCCCCTTGTTCAGTTTCTTTAAAAGACAAGGAGAGTTTTCTCTATAACCAAACAAATATACACACCTATGAAACCAAATTTCTCCAATAGGTAGGGCAAAGCCCACTTTTGGTGTTGATCAAGATTTCTGGAACCCCCCGAAATCTGGGTTAGCCCGCTTGTCCTTAAAAGCGACCATTTGAGCTCCACTTAAATCATACTTTATGTACTCACTCTTAAGTAAGGAAGTCTAGACACACTCCTGAGTTCACTTACTTGATCATTACTTTCCCTTGCTCCCTTCTCTTCTCCTCTTTTTTACTCTGCGAACGGAGTGACAATTTTTTTCGCAGGACTTTTTTCATTTTTTATGCGTACATATTTTGTCAAAAGCCTTTTTCATTAGTCTCAAATGACTTTTATGGGATAAATTTGTTTTAAGATTTAGTCACTGGTTTTCTGTCTTGCAACAGACACAGTTTTAGATTTTTAAAATTTATATTTTTGGGGAAAAATATGAAGTAATATCTTTTAAATTTTTTTTATTTATGACACTGACACTGAGTATACAATGACTGTGAATATGCAAAATGGAAGGGATTAACCCTTTCATCTCCATGCTTCCTCTGTAATTTTGCTACTTAGTTTGAGACTTCAAGACACGGAGGTAGAGATTGAGTTTATTAAACTCATGGGCTTGAAAATTTTTCATATTTGAAATTAAACTTTTATCAAGAATTATTTTAATATTTTGGGTGCTTGAAACTGGATTGCTATCTCTTAGTAACGTCAGTTTTGACATGTTCTATACGTATATGTCTTTGAAAGTACACCCGTCTGTCTGATTTCCTTACACATATGAAGAGCACGGGGGAAAAACGACTGTAGTCACAAACTGGAAATTGTGAGGGTGTCAATTTTAAGAGCATGTTGACTCATAACTCCATATTTGTTTGACTGGTGGTTTATTGTTGAAGTGTTGTTGAATGGGAAATCTAACAACAATAATCAACCAACAGTTGAACAGAAATACAGTTATGAGTCAGCAAGCATTCTAAATTGGTACCCTCATGATTTTCAGTTTGTGACTACCGTCGCTTTTCCCTCTGTAGTCTTCATATGTTTCAAGTTCAAGGCTGAACCTGACTCTAACACATAGGCTTGCTACTAATACACAGAGAGCACACTAGACTGTCACATACTTACACACGACACCGAAGACTGAATGATACTCCTGACCACACCCACTCACTTCACCACTTCGGTGGCGTCGGTGGACTAGTGGTTAGGCTCTGGGACTCGCAACCGTAAGGTCGTGGGTTCGAATCCCGTCAAGGGCCCGACGTTGTGTCCTTGGGAAAGGCACTTTACACGAATTTTCCTCACTTCACCCAGGTGGGAATGGGTACCCGGCTATAGACAGCGAAAGATCTTGTCAATTTGTTAGTGTTTGAGCGCTTAATCAGCTGCTTGCACTGTATGCTTCCCGGGAAGCTGAGAATGTTTCGAAGTGTTCTATAGTATAGTGTAAAGCGCATAGAGCCTGCTGTTGAGCGGGGATATGCTCTACACAAATACTATCTATTATTATTATTCACTCATGCTTTTACTCATGGTTTGAAGGTGCCACTGGAAGATTTTACGTCTTTTTATTCTCTCTCTGTCTCTCTCTCTCTCTGTCTCTCTGTCTCTCTGTCTCTGTCTCTGTCTCTCTCTCTCTCTCTCTCTCTCTCTCTCTCTCTCTCTCTCTCTCTCTCTTTCTTTATCTCTATCATTCTATCTGTCTATCTCGCTGCCTGTTTGCTTGTTACTTGTGTCTGTCAGTGTCCGTCCAGCTTTTTCTGAAGAGTGGTTTGTTGGTAGGTGCTCTGGTGTATTTTGCTTCTTCTTTCCTATCAAACATTTATCGTCCTTATCTCTCCTCCTTCTTTTTTGTGTTTGTTACTCTCTTGTAACACCTCTAATCTTCAGCACTTATATAACCTTACTGTGTTGCAAGTGCTGTAAAACACTTTACTAAAACTAAAAAAAGCTTTTTCTCAACACTAAATGACCATTATTGTGACAAGGATTTCTCTTTCCTCCAGCTACAAATCTTGTTTATGTAGTTTGTGAAAACTGTCTTGTATGGGATAACACTGTAGCGTAGATTGACTCTAAGATGACAATAATTGACTCTAAAGACGGCGATAACATTTTCAATAGTCACTCCTCCCCGCCGCCCCCACTCCCCACTGTGAGATGATACCAATAACTCCACATACCCCCCCCCCCCCCCCCGAAAAAAAAGCAAGTTTCACACATGCTCATACTCATATATACACATAGAATTTTGTACAATCAATCAAACATTTTTTTGTAACCTTCTCAATGACTAGTTAGAGGGTGCCTCTTATTCATTCTATTATTTTACTGCTCTTCTTTTCCGTCTGTCTTTTGTCTGTCTGTCTTTCCTGTTTTTTCTCATCTTTCCTGGGGGTTTTTCCCATTGGTCCTGTTTTTTCCCAGCGCTAAATGACGTGTATGCTTCCCGGGAAGCTGAGAATGTTTCGGAGTGTTCTATGGTCTGCTGGGGTAATAATATAGTGTAAAGCGCATAGAGCCTGCTGCTGAGCGGGGATATGCGCTATACAAATGCTATCTATTATTATTATTATTATTATTACTATCCTGTCAAACAGAAGAAATGCTTAACCCTATCCGTACGCCTGGGGTCATTGTATACCCCCGGGGTTCTATTCCTCTCAATTTAGAATACTTCTAGTACGAGATCTCTTTGAAACTTTCAGTATTTCTCAAAACATCATTTTGACAGACTGCTATGCAAAGCGTACAGATTGGATTAACAAGTAAGTTTCCTCTTTGAAAAGTTCCCCACGTCGTATGGATACGATAGTAAAACTTGACATACAGATAGGGTTAAGCTCTGCCGTAGAAACGTTGTGTAACCCAAACTGTGCCGTGTGCTGTGCCACAGGGAGTTGTACCAAAAGTTCTCTGCGATCTACACGGTGGAGCGACGGGTGGGCAGCGTGGTGATCCCCGGCACGTTCAAGGCCAAGGTTCAAGCCTGGCTGGGGCAGCGAGAGGAGCTGTATCAGGAACTGTTTCATCAGGTGCTGACCATTGGTCTGTCTGTGTGTGTGTGTGTGTGTGTGTCTGTCTGTCTGTCTGTCTGTCTGTCTGTGTGTGTGTGTGTCTGTCTGTCTGTCTGTCTGTATGTGTGTGTGTGTGTGTGTGTCTGTCTGTCTGTCTGTGTGTCTGTTTATCAGTCTCTCTCTCTCTCTTTCTCTCTCTCTCTCTCTCTCTCTCTCTCTCTCTCTCTCTCTCTCTCTCTCTCTCTCTCCTCTCTTGCTCTCTCTCTCTTGCTCTCTCTCTCTTGAAAGAGTTGACAACTTTTTTTCATAGCAGCTGTCAGCACACCGTTCACAGTCATTTACCATCAATCACAGCAACCCTATCTCATTAAGTGGGTGGTTGGCGGGTGCTCTGGTGGGGTTTGTTTCTTCTTTCCTATCAAACATATACCATCCTTATCTGTCTTTCTTCTTTTTTGTGTTTGTTACTCTCTTGTAACACCTCTAATCTTCGGCACTTATATGACCTTATTGTGTTGCAAGTGCTGTAAAACACTTACTAAACCTAAATGACATGTTGTTTCATTGCGTTTTGTAACAGGACATCATTCATGTGATCAACCAGTACACAAGAGAGACAACTATATTCAACCCTCTACGTGATAAACGACCGGTGACCAAGCCGAAAGAGTCGGAGAAAGATTAGTAAGTCAAACATCTTTGGGGTTGTTTTTTTTGTTTTTGTTTTTATTATTTGATTTAGAGGGAGGTGGGATTTAAAGTTTATTTTGCAGAATGTCAAAGTAGGATTGAAATACTAGTTTTTGGAGAGCACCACTTAATACTACTTTTTTTTTTCCTTCTTTTTTTTTGCTGCCGTCTGTCTTTCATCATTTCTCTCTGTACTGCAAATGCATCATGTTACTTGGTCTGTCTTTTCTCTCCTCTCCAAACTCAAAGTCTCTGAGGATGAGGCTGCAAATTATTCTAGATGTTAAAACACATACCAGCGTTCATATGACCTTATACAGCTTCATGCGCCGTAAAACCTCTACAACCCCCCCCCCCCCATAATAGTAAAACATTTTCAAGTTACTACTCGTATTGTTTTCAAAATTTTTCTGTTCAACACATTATATTTATGGTAATTTTATTATTTGCAAGTGAAACTAATTTTGTTTCACAATATTTGGTGATCACAGATTTTTTTAACTCAAAAAGAGATTTCATTTTTTTTTCAAATTTATACCTCATTATCTTATAGCTCTCAATGTTAGGCCACAGCATTATTTCGGTTGCTACACTCTTGGTTATGGTGTAGATGACCTTGGTTTGAATCCCTAATGAGTGATGAATTTTGAATCTTTTTTGTTTGGGGGAGTTTTTGAGGCTCAGCACCTGTTGATGATGGATTTAAAACTCAGAGATCATTGCTCTTTAAAAACCTTACAGTGCTGAGAAAGGCCTTAGACGAGGCTCAGTCATCTGTCTTAATCTTAGTTAAGATAATGCGCTTTCAAGTACCGTGGAGTCCACTTAGGCCAGACATTGTTAATCTAAAAACAGCGGTAAAGAGTTACAAAATAAAGTCCCAATTTTTTTTTTCTATTTGAGCAACCTCTCTAAACTGAATATACTGCTAAGTCGAAGAAAATCCTGCGTTCCGGCAGATTTCAGCTTAAGTTGACACTCTAGTTCTATGTACAGTGTAATATGGATAAGTCGAACACAGAAGACTCGAAATCACACATCCGTCGAACTGTGCCTGTGGTCCTGGGGGTTTTTTTCTTCCTACTTTATCTTTGTTAGATATCCCTCAAACTTTGGATCCCTTGAACTACCGAGGCCGGTCCCGACGAACTCAAGCTATCCTTGTTATATTGCATATATTGCAGTACAATTGTACAGTGCAGTTCTATCTGAATATCGCTGTTTCTGAATGACACCCTAAATGTGTAGGCCTATAATATATAAATATGTCCTACTTGTGTCCACAGCTTGCAAAGAATCACCAAAGAGTCAGCCATGAACTGTGATTTCTGCAGATTCAGGAAGTGAGTGCATTTTCCTGCTTATTTCACTGTCATGGATTGGTTTATTGTATGTTTTATTCAGTGAATTTCAAAACTAGCATTCTGTATATATAGATCTTACTAAACTTTACGAAACAATTGATTATTTTTCTTAAAGTCTGATAGGAAGTAAGTTTGTGCTTAAGGAAAGTCAGTGTGTTGTTTAGTGCCACAATGCTTTGCATTTGAGCCTTTGCCAATAGGTGGGGATTTCTTCATATACCTTACAAAATCCTTTCTAATTCCAATAAAAATGGTGCTACAGCTTTGAAAATTGTATATGTTGTGCTTAATATGATGTTTCAGCTATGGGAGCAGAGAAAGAGCTGTCGGGCCATCAGAAGAAATCTTACAAAATATTTTTAGTTCTGAAATCGATGTATTTTTAGAATGCAAAACATGACACATCGAGTTTGTACTTTTTCTGTCGTCAAGTTCAACCATGAAATAATTGCTGAGAAGCTCGTCCTTCTACGCTTAGAACCACAATGCTTTGTATTTGAGAAAAGTATTAAAATATTTGTATTTACACAAATACACATAACATATCCTAACACACACAAACAGACCCACAGTCACACACATATGACATAAATGAACAACTGTTAATAGTAATGTTTACACTAGACACATAACCAATATTCTGATTGTACAGAACATGACGCGACCTCAGTGCTGTTTTGTCTTATCTCCATTTTTAATAACAGTGAAAACAGTTCAAAACAAAGAGTGAGTTTAACCCTATCCGTACGTCGTGTTTTACTATCGTATCCATACGACGTGGGGAACTCTGTTCCACCACTTTCCAAAGAGGAAATTTACTCGTTAATCCGATCCGTACGCTTTGCATAGCAATCTGTCAAAATGATTTTTTTGAAAAAAACTGAAAGTTTCAAAGAGATCTTTGCTCTAGAAGTATTCTAAAATGGGAAGAATACAACCCCTGGGGTACAAAAGGACCCCAGGCGTATGGATAGGATTAAAAAGAAGTCACATTGTCAATGTTTAAAAAAAATGGAGATAGGACAAGAAAGCACTGAGGTCATCGCAATGAGGTACCAACTACCAGCACTGCTTTTGTCTTCCCCCCCCCCCCCCCCCCCCCCCAGCTTCACGGCGGAGCACGACTTTGGCCGCGTGGAGACAGATCTCTCGTTCTCCGCCTCCAACATCTTCAAGCTGGACAGGCTTCACGCGGTGATCACCATCAAGGCTCACGACCCGGTCAACTGGAGCTACCAGCAGTACATGGACATGATGAGGCTGACCATGGTGTGGTCAGTGAAGACTTTTCACCATAATATTGATAATATAATAAATAGCATTTGTATAACGCTTGTCCCCACTCGAAAGCAAGCTCTATGCGCTTGACACTATATTATTTTATGATATTATAGTTCTTCATATGTTGTCAGGCCCTCTAATATAGCATTCTTCCATCTTAACCATCTTGTTACAAGTATTCATATGACTTTAGAGCATGCATCAGAATAACATTGAGTTACAGTCAGAATACTGAGTGTGTATCTAGCTTAAGATTATTGTTGTGTACAGTTGTTCACATGTTGTCAAGTCCCCTAAGTCAGATTTCTCCACCAGATTTGGTCTCATCGGCTACTGCAGAGGCCATACGTCATCTTATCCCAAATTTCTTCTGTTTTCACTTAAGAATCGGAAACTGACATATTAACTATTGATTATTATCAAAAAGTCTTTAAGCTCTGATCTCTTGAGTGAGGAATGATATGACCCTCCTGTACAGTGCGATTTCGATATAATTACTTGGGACTGGTTTAACTCAGAAAAATTATCATACATAAGATATAATATTTAATGCTTTTGTTTCCCTTTCAGGCTGAAAAAGGCCCATCATGCTGAGCCGTCCGCTGTGTTTCCCTCTTTGATTTGGGACCTTCTGCCTAAGTCGGGCTCCAGTCAGCTACACCCTCACAACCAGATCTTTCTGAGTCCTAACCGTTACCACGGTGAGTGATTCTCACTGTTTTGTCCTGACCACTTTGGAAGTTTTCATGGTTACCATGGTGACAGGGCTTCCTCATTTGGGTGGTTGGTGGGTGCTTTGGTGTGGTTAGCTCCTTCTTTCCTTTCATACATCTGTCGTCTTTTCTCTTTCTTTTCTTTGTATGTTACTCTCTAGTAACATTTCTAATCTTCAGCACTTACCCGTTATAACCTATTTATGTTGCAAATGCATAAAACCTTTGCTAAAACTTTTTTTAAAAGGCTCCCTCAATCCATGACTAATATACTGAAACATGATGATCTCACAATTTCTGGTTGGGGGGGGGGGGGGGGGGATTCTGGATCAATAACAACAACTGGGGGGAGGGGGGGGAAGGAGAGGACTTTTAAAAAAATGACAGTGAATCAGTTACTGTCTGACATTCCTGTTGCTTTATTTATTGATCATAGTTTTACTTTATTTTACTTTACTTTATTTTCCTTTTCCCTTCTCTTTGTGTCATCATGTCTTGAGAGGAGGTGCAACTTCTGGTCAAAAGCTAGGCACGTGGTTTCTTCTGTACACATGTTATTCTCTTGGAGGATCTCTTTGACACCGTTCAGCCAAGTTTTTCACGGTATGAATACCTTTAAAACCAAACTATGAATATTCACGGCGAGTGTTCTGGTGTGATTTGCTTCTTCTTTCCTATCAAACATTTATCGTCCTTATCTCCCCTTCTCCTTTTTTATGTTTGTTACTCTCTTGTAACACCTCTAATCTTCTGGCGCTCATATGACCTTATGCAGTTGCGAGCGCCGTAAAACCTCTACTAAAACTAAAAGAATATTCATTGTGTCTCTCCTTTTGTTCCCGCGGTGTGTGTGGGTCGTGCAGGCATGGTGGAGATGTGGCGTCGTGCGGCTCAGGAATACGTCGCAGACTTTGACAGCAACTACTTCACCGATCTGGTCAGCCTGTACTCGGCACTGGAGCTGGTCACGACTCACAAGTCTGCCGTGGCCCTGGCCAGTCTGGTAGGTTTTCTTTGGTCCTTCTTTCATGTTTTACGTTTTACATCGCAGAACAAGCCACACATAATTTCTCCCCCCTCCTCCCTCAAACTCGCTCCCACCACCTCTCTTTTTTTTAAAAAAGGGCGTGCTGTATTTTGACAGCTAGCTGTTCAGGCCCAAAAAGCAGAATTTTTATGAGAGAGAAAATGCTATTTCATTCTTTTGATGTTTGTACCTACATCATATGTTTTTTTTCTTTCTCTTATTTTTCAACATTTATCCTTTTAATCTTAATAAAATATTTCTTGAGCACATGCGACCAGTATCACAGATCAAGAAACTGCAATTTTTTAAAGATTGTCAAAATTTGGGGCATAGTCTGAACAGTTGGCCAATGATATGTATAAGTGAGGCATCATGATGAAATCAGGTGCTCGTCAAATTAGTGAAATCAAAGAAATTTTTCTGACTGTTGGGCCATTTTTTTCTAATTTTCTTTTTTGTCTCAACATATTTTATATCCATTTAAAAACACATTTCTGTGTGGATTTTACTAAAAAACATTGATTAAAGGCACAAAAAATGTCAATTTTCAGACTCTCAAGCTATGGAAGTTAGCAAACTTTGGCGGCCATTTTGTAACTAATTTTACCTCCTCTTTCAATCGCAAATATTTTTACATCTATTCAACATAGATGGATATTGTTTTCACTAAAAGTAAGGCCAATGAACATGCTCTAAGATAACCCCAAATAACCTAGAATTGACGAGCGCCTGATTCCACCTCATCGTGCCACTTATATGTTTCTCTCTATATGTGTAAGTACATCATGTCATACACTGGCTTCACCTTAGATGTAGGAAGATACAATTTCAGCTCTTTATTTTACTTGCGACGATTCAAAAAGAAATTTCATGTAGAATGTTTTATGAAGTTGGTCCTCAATGTTTTTCACCTCTCTTGATTCCCAGACTCCTCGCAAGGACAACGAGGTGGTGGTGATTGCTCCGAAGGCTGATGACGATTTCTTCCAGATGATTTACTTTGTGGTTCGGGGTAAGATCTGTCATTGATCATCCAGTGTTTATTTTTTCGACTTGCTTTATTGATTTTGTTCGCCAGCTGTTCAGATATGTACTGACCCAACATTTTGAACATTTAAAAAAATTGCATTTTCACAATCTGTGGTACTGGTTGCATATGTGCTTGAGAAATATTTTGTTATATCATATTCAAGTTCTGGATGTTGGAAAGAACAAAAACTAAGTAAATGTAAGTTCAGTTGTTAATTAAAATGAAGTATATTTTTTTCCTGCTTCTGAAAATCTTTGCTTTCTGGGCTTAGTATATGGTCGCTTTTAAGCATAAAGGGGCTATCCCGAAAAATGCTGTTTTGAGAAAATTGAAGGTTAAGTTTTTGGACCCTTGTTCAGTTTCTCTTAAAGACAAGGAGAGTTTTCTCTATAATCAAACAAATATACACGCCAACGAAACCAAACTTCTCCTATAGGTAGGGCAATGCCCACTTTTGGTGTAGGTCAAGACTTCTGGAAACCCCCGAAATCTGGGTTAGCCCGCTTGTCCTTAAAAGCGACCCTATTTGAACAGCTTGCCGGTGGCTTATTTTCTTGACTTGCTTTATGGATATACAACATGTTTTCTTCACTCAATGCTCCATGCACCAATGTTTTAACACGGTGCTCTGGAGGTATCTGTCCTTTGTGTCTCTGTCTGTCTTGCTCTCACCCTGCACGAAATGACTGGAGGTTTTATGTTCAACAAACAAACCAATATTATTTCCCACTAACTTGTTACTATTGTGAACTTGATTTCTTTCAGCTTTCATGGATGATCTGAAAAAGTACTCATTCTCACTCGGAGGTGGATTTCCTTCAATGGTATGTCTGGACTATCTGTTGATGGATAAAACTGGCTGACCTGGAATATTTACCTTCTTTTTTTTTATCTCTGTACGTCCACTTTTTCTTCACTTCCCTTATCAAGTTGAGCATGTTCTAATGACCAGCTGTCCAAGACACTCTCCTGTACAATGACCACTTTTCCCCATGCTTTTTTTAAACCCTTCCAGCCCCATGCGTGTATATTTTCACCAACGCTTGTACCTCCCACCTCCCCATGAGCGTATATTTTCAGTTTCAGGAGGTACCGAATTTTAGACATTTTTTCGAAATCAGCGAACCTAATTAAACTTTAATTTTCATAATATTTGTTCATTTACCTTTAAACCCACAAGGAGCACGAGGCAGGGGTAGGCCACAGGAAACATTGAGCATATGTGTGGAAAGGGACATGAGAGAGATGAAGCTCACTTGGAACGAGCTAGGAAGGATGGCCAAGGACAGAGTTAAAAGGAGGAAGCCTGTGTGTGGCTTATACCCTGCTAGGGATGAAAGGCATTGATGATGATGATGATGATGATGATATCCGTGCTTTCGTTTTATACTAAATGATTCGTGGCAGTTAATTCTGTCATGTTTACTTGACGGTTAATTTCTCTGAACTTTCATTTGCATTCCAGAAGACACATCCTGGACTGGCTGAGATTCCTGCATTTGTTCGTATCATCACCCGAGGGGTCATGACAGAGATACGTACTGACATAAGCGCACTGGAGCTTTTCACCGTAAGTTACTGACTGTTAGTTATGTACACTCATCGAATGTTCAGTTCAAGAAACACGTATGCCATATTTTTCTAAAAATCAACTTCTTTTGCTTTTTCGTGGTCGCAGATCAACTTTCTCTGTCACACATCTTTTCAATGTGAGGATTGGACTGCAAATAACTTAATTATAGTCCAATCCTCACGTTGAAAAGTCATGTCAATGTTACAAAAATGGGACATCCGGGTTCCTTGAATTGAAACGTTGACATATTGATGTCTTTGTGTATGAGTGTATCTATTTATTATTATTTTTATTTTTTTATAAGAGTCTAACCTGCATATTATGCACATAGCAAACAGAATTTCAGGTCCCCAATATTTTTTTTCTTCATGTATGATAATTGCATTTAGAACACATTTGTAGTAAAATCGAAGAGATTTTTCCAATTGATTTTGCCATGGGCATGCGAGACTATTATTTTTATTGTATTAACATGTGTGTGTGTTTGAGCCATACATGTTTTATTTCGTGCTTTGTTGGCCATTTAAAATTATAAATTTGCTACTAACCCCTACTGTAAGGCACTTTGCCCTTATTTTCCTCACTTCCCCAGGTGAGAATGGGCACCCAGCCCCATAGGCATCGAAAGATCTTGTCAGTATGTTAGTGTTTTAGCGCCTATAAATGGCCGCTTGCACTTTATGCTTCCCTGGAAGTTGAGGTTGTTTCAAAATGCTCTCAGGTCCGCTGGGGTAATAATATAGATTGTGAAGCGCTTAGAGCTTGCTGTTGAGAGGGGATTTGCGCTATACAAATGCTATCTAATAATGATTTTAAGATAAGTTTCTGAAATGAATGCTTGATGTAGCTTGATGATTTCTTTCTTTCTTTCTATCTTGAGGCCACCAACGTGAATATTGACCCCTACAAAGTGATCCAGGTGATCCGACAGTCCGTGAAAACCAGGGCCCACCTGTTGTGAGGCGGAGTCGTTCCTACAGCAAGCAACTGGTGTGGTGTGCTCCTTCTTTTCTAACAGACATCTATATTCTATTGCCCTTATCTCTCCTCCTTCTTTCCTATCAAACATCTATTGTCGTTATCTCTCCTCCTTCTTTCCTAACAAACATCTATTGTCCTTATCTCTCCTCCTTCTTTCCTATCAAACATCTATTGTCCTTATCTCTCCTCCTTCTTTCCTATCAAACATCTATTGTCCTTATCTCTCCTCCTTCTTTCCTAACAAACATCTATTGCCCTTATCTCTCCTCCTTCTTTCCTAACAAACATCTATTGTCCTTATCTCTCCTCCTTCTGTTCTATGTCTGTTACTCTGTAGTAACACCTCTAATCTTCGGCCCTCATATGACCTACTTGTGTTGCAAATGTCGTAAAACTCTAAATTAATACTTTTCAAAAAACAAAAACTGGTCTTTTTTGTGACAGTGACATTTGTTTTCAAGAGGTATCTTATTATTGTTGCATTCTCTCACTGTGTAAATGCAATGCTTTTGTATGTGTTTTTTAATAAAACAAATACACGACTCTGTCAATGGCTCAATCTGACATATATATATGCAAAATGTGAACAAACCCCCTTTGTGTACCTAATTTGACTCTCCGCCTGCTTGCAGCGTGCTCAGAACATGGGTGTGGGTTCAAAATCCGATCTGGGAAGATGTGTTATGAAGATGGGGAAGAGTCTGATTGCGGTAAATAAGATGAAGTATCAGAAGTACAAATGTATGTATATATGTTTGTGTATGTTTGTAAATTATAAGCACTAGTAGGTAGATAGGTAAGTGGGTAGGTAGGTAGGTTGGTAGGTAGGTGGGTAGATAGGTCAGTAGAATGGTTATTTTATTCAGTGTTTAAGGTTATTGACCCACATCACATAAAGCGTTCTCATTTTACAATTAAGAGAGGCTTCAGTGAAAACAACATAAATTATTAATGATACATATTATATCAAGAACATTTTAAAGACATAGATCAGTTTTTTTGGTTATTTTATCCTTTTCTAGTCATTTCATTGTTGCTCCAGTCATTTATATAATTGTTTATCCTTTTAGATGTATTTTCTGGTCATATTTATTATATAGAGATAAAAATTGATGTATATGTGTGCATGTTTGTTTTTTTGTGTTTTTTTGGGGGGGGGGGGGGGGGTTTACGTGCATGTATTATATACTGACATCATCAAAATTAGCAACATTTCATGTTTTAGTCAGTTAAACACACTTTTTATAATGTTTTCTTGGTTGATAACTGCTTTTTTCAACCTGACGTGGGTATTTATATATTATATTGTTCTTAACAATGTTTTTCTGTGTGTTTGTGTCTTTGTATGTCATTTCATTTACTCTGCATTTTGTTTGTTGAGTCATGATTAAGTAACATTCCAATTCAGGGCCAGTTTTGTTTGGACTTCTCTGTTGACATCCACCCCTTGGCGCTCATATGACCTTATTGAGTTTTTGCGAGCGCTGTCAAACCTTATTAAAACTAACTTGATTCTTACCCCCCGGGGCTGTGCCACTGACTGAAGTGTCTTTAGGCCATTCCTAAAGGGGGGACATTTCTCATTCAAGCACAGAAGAATTGTAAATGGGCTGATCTAACAATATCATGCTCATAACTGTGCCTGAACTGCAACAGGGAACTGCTGCTTTTTCTTTCCTAATCCTTACTATCGTCATTTCCCTCTACTTCTATTGTATGTTTGTCACACTCTTGTGACCCACTATTTCCGGGGTGCCTTGATAGTCGAAGCAGACTTTGTGCTGCTGAAGCTAGAGAGGTGAGCAGAGTAAACCTGATTCCCTGTAAAGACTTCTTTGTTGATATCCACCCCTTGGTGCTCATATGACCTTATGCAGTTGCGAGCACCGTAGAAACTCTACTAATACTAAAACTAACTTGGTTCTTCATACTCCTGGCTTGGTGATGTCTGAGAAGCCAGTTGTGTGAGATGGAAGGACTATTGAAAAAAACAAACAACCTCGTTTTGTGGAAATCTCATCAAAACCATACCACACAATTTTTTGTGTGTTCCATTTGTGTCCCCTCTACTTATGGTATGTGATAATCTGGTACTGATTGCGGTAAATTACACGCTTATGCTCATTTGTACCTACCGTATTTTTCTTATTGTTGCCCGTTGAGTGTTCATTACTTGGTTGTGAAGAATAGATTGCACCCGGTAGCTTAAATGTACTTATCTAACTAATAGTACTTGTAAGTAAAATAGATTGTAGCATAATTATACTTACTAATATTATTTATTATAGTGCAACAGATTGTACTATTAATGTACTTATTGTAAAATAGATTGTACTCTGTACATGTACTTATAGTAAAACTTTGTTCACATCAAAAGGAGAGAGAGAGAGAGTAAAAACAAGTGAACAAACATGACATGAGATTGAAAAAAAAAAATTTAATGCACTAAGTTACTCTTTTTGGTGTTGTTGTTCAGTACCTGACCAAGATAGAGAATGGTGACAATCTGGCAGCATTTTGTGGTCTATCTCACTGTTCCCGTCATTTTATAGATCAGATGGAATTTTTTTTTTTTTTCATTTGCTTCTCTTCGAGAAATTGGAAGAAGACTGGCTAGACGTGGTACCCTCTGGTGGAGGGCATATTTACTTATAATACACATGATCGTTTGATGGGGGTCAGGAATCACAGTCAACACTACCCCCCGGGAAGTGCCACTGACTGTAGTGTCTTTAGGCCATTCCCAAAGGGGGGAACATTTCTCGTTCAAGCATAGTAGAATTGTAAATGGGCTGACTCATGTCACGCTCATAACTGTGCCTGATCTACAACAGGGAAGTGCTGCTTTTTCTTTCCTGATCCTTACTATTGTCATTTTCCTCTACTTCTTTTGTATGTTTGTCACACTCTTGTGACCTGCTATTTCCGGGGTGCCTCGATAGTCGAAGCAGACCTTGTGCTGTTGAAGCTAGATAGAGAGGTGAGCAGTCTAAGTCTGATTCCCTGTAAAGACTTCTCTGTTGACACCCACCCCTTGGCGCTCATATGACCTTATGCAGTTGCGAGCGCCGTAAAACCCTCTACTATTTAAAAAACATTTTTTTCAATAGTCAACACTGCCTTAGATGGCCACCTATTGTTGAGGAGAAAAGTGGTTGTCTTAAACTGGTGGGTGTCTTAGACATGTGGGTGTCTTGGACAGTGTCGTTATAATGTGAAGCGTGCTGACAAAATGAATTACTTCTCGCAATCCATGAAGATATCGACCGAAAATCAACACAAAGGTCATATTTATAGATTCTAAACCAATGCCATTCTCTTCATGTATAACATGTCTTTTATCATTTCATTTTGACAGATTGTAAAAACTCAACCTAAAAATTTGACGTTAATATTTCCTTCAGGCTAAAATCCGAGAAGTAACTCATTTTGCCAGCACGCTTCACATATATATATTTTTTTTAAAGAGACAATGGGTGAATTTAGAAGTGGTTGTCTGTACAGTACAGATTAATGTCTTATAGTTAGAGATAGTTTGATTGCATGTACTTAATGAACTGTTATCTAGTCTACAACGTACGATTTTTGTGTTGAGCTAGCTCGTGGTAGCCAGTCATATTTCTTTGCTTTTTGGATTCTTGGTTTGACGACTTCAACCTGTTATCAATTTATACTCAGAGAGGATGAGATTCTGTGTCCTCACTTGCCAGTTTACATTGTTAATAATATATGTATTTATGATAAATGTTACTTATTTATGTTTAAATGATCACGGACAGAAAGAGGACTCGATTGAATTACTTGAATGAATATTTCTTGGGTTAGTTGTTCTATTGTTCTAAGACCAGAAAGTTACATTTTACAGGAGGTTGGAAAAAACTCTTACTCTTAATTTCTTTTTTTAATGTTGTACCTAAATTTGGTATTGTTTCTTGATTATTTTCAATATTCAGAATTTGAATTTGGACAAAATACTTTTGAAGCACATGCGACAGATACCACAGATCAAGAGACTGCGATAAAAATACATTTCAAACTTCTGGCCTTAAAACATCTGGACATCTGACCTGCAATGTGAGGCATCATGGTGAAAGCAGTCGCTTGTCAAAATAATGAAATAGAAAAAAAGTCATTTTTGCACCAGTTTGGCAATTTTAATCAAAAGCAAACACCTTTTATATTCATTTTAATATTATGAAAACACATTTCCATATATAAATTTTATTGAAAAACCTTGTATAAACTTATAAAGGCACATAATATGTAATTTTCTATTTTTAAGGATTCTTATAAGCTCTTGAAGTTACCAAACTTTGGCATCCATTTTCTCGCTAATTTTACTTCTGAAACCAGGCTACCCCACCTTCTTCAATGGCAAATATCTCAACTTCTATTCAAGATAAATGGATATTTTTTTTCATCAAAAGGAAGGCAAATGAACAAGCTTTTAAATGATACCAATAACTCCCTCTGCCCAAAAATTGACGAGCGTCTGATTCCACTGCGTCGTGACATGACGCATTATATAATTCATTATATTGCTTGCTGTAAGCAGCATCAGTACAAATGGTTAGAGTCAGGGTTAGCATCAGTCTGTCCCCGTGGTTTTATGCACCTGGCATAATTTAACAAAATTTGATCATTTTTTGCATAATTTCTGATTATTTTCCTTTATCATTCTTTGTTATTAAAATTAACAGAATCGCATAATTTCACATTTTTGTGCTCAGTTTGCATAATTTCAGAATTTTTCTTGCATAAAACGACGGGGACAGATCAGTGCCAATGGTTAGGGTTAGGTTTAGGGTTAGCATCAGTACCAGTGGTTCAAACCCTGTCTTTTCACAATATTTTTATGAACTGCCACCAACAACGTGTGCTTCTTCAATCTTAGTCCTAGTGTCCACGCCACCTGGTGTTAGATCTGTGAAAGTACTGAAAGGTGGTAAATTTAAAGGTACTGTTTCATTTTGCTTGAGATGTCCGTCACTTTGTCACTCCAGTCACTGTGAATGCACGTCTTTCTGACCTACTTGTACGTGCTCAAATGCACAAACACAAATTAATTATTATAACAATACTCACAGACTCACTGAGCTTAATTTATTTATCTATATATATATCACATTTACTGTGCTGTACTGTAAGTACATCATGTATTAACTTTACATTACTGGTTCAGTATTTGCTTTTGTTGACAGTCACTTCTCAGTTTGGAGTATGTTGGTGGGTGCTGTGGTGTGGTTTGCTCCTTCTTTCCTATCAAACATCTATCACCCTTATCTCTCCTTCTTTTTTTGTGTTTGTTACTCTCTTGTAACACCTCTAATCTTCGCCACTTATGTGACCTTATTGTGTTGCAAGTGCTGAAAAACTCTTACTAAAAAAAAAATATAAAAAAAAGAAGTACAATGTTAGTGTGTAGGCCTACAGTGGAGTCTGCTTTAATTGAACGCATTTTTCTGAAAACAAGGGTAAACCAAACGTAAACGGAAAAACGTAACCCCCAGGGGTTTTTTTTTGCTTTGCTCTTTTGCTCTTTGAGAAATCTTTCTAGACCAAAAACACGGCTAGATCGATCGGAAAAAAAAATCAGGGGGTCTGGCAGATTTCAGTTAAAGCGAACTCCACTGTAATTTATGGCCCAGTTAATCTGAAGTGATTGTGTTGTGTGTGTGTTGTGTTCCATGTCATAAGTTAATGCAGTCTGGATCTTTAGTCATAAGTTAATGCAGTCTGGATCTTTAGTCATAAGTTAATGCAGTCTGGATCTTTAAAATTTGAAAGCCTTTGCCTTCAAGATCATAAAACAGTTTAAATTGTGTTGATATCTTCATTGGTTAAAAAGTTATGGCGATTTTTCAGACGTAAAATCAGGCCAATTTCAGGCCATTTACTCTATTGCCATTTATTGTATGAAAAACTTAGCTGGCCAATGTGCGAATCTGGGTCAAATCAAATTTTTTCTTTCAAATATAATGAAAATGACCCCGCTTTTTATCTGAGTTCTCAGTAGTTTGAATGGAAATTACAAGTTGAAACGCTTTTTCTATTTTCTATTTTGATCAACACATGATTTTGTTAGATAATACAAATGGGAAGAAAACAACTATAGATTGAAGTGTAGAATTTTCTTGTATGTGTAACATAATTATTTGATTAATAATTTGCAATTCTCTTTTTTTTTCTTTTTTTTTTCCAATTGCTTAAAGGAGCCCTTTTGCCTTTTATGAGTAGAAGTTTTCAGGTTTAGAAATGTCTAGGTTGATGCAGCTGACAGCTGATGATCTTTTTCTGTTTGTGGTCTGTCTGTCTGTCTACTGTCTGTCTGTTTCTCTCTCTCTCTCTCTCTCTCTTTTTCTCTCTCTCACTTTGCCTGTACTGAACTAATGGCCTTTACTGCACTGTGTGCATTTTGTACGTGTGTTTTCTGTCAATTTAAATAAATAAGTACAGGGTAAACATATTCTGGAAACTGGGAAGATTTTTTGTGTGGATTGTTTGAATTAGTAATGACCTTCACTAGTGTGGAAATTTATGAGCCTGTAAAACGTCTGAATTTTATACTTTAAAGCACAGTTTATTATTAATAACCCCCCCCCCCCCCCGTCCACCCCTCCCTGAGAAACGTTTTTCTTTGACAAAGTTAACACAGTAAATGGATGTAAAAAAGTACCTGGCTTTTGTCTGAATTTTTTAATAAACAGTGATTGATATAGTTTTGAGCCTTTGCACGCAGGAGACCAGAAATTGATTCCTTGCTGAGTGGGGAGAATTTTTATCGAGTATCTCTGTCTGTCTTTCTGGTTGGATGTTGTATCCCTCTCAATCTGAGTTGGCCCTGACAAGCAATGTCAAAGTCCACCTTCTAAATGATCTTAATTGGTCGCTTTTAAGGACAAGCGGGCTAACCCAGATTTCGGGGGTTTCCAGAAACCTTAACATACACCAAAAGTGGGCATTGTCCTACCTATAGGAGAAGTTTGGTTTCATTGGTGTGTATATATGTTTGGATATAGAGAAAACTCTCCTTGTCTTATAAAGAAACTGAACCAAGGTCCAAAAAATTTACCTTCGATTTTCTCAAAACAGCATTTTTCGGGAGAGGCCCCTTGCCTTGTGCTTAAAAGCGACCAATTGTGTCAATAGCAGCATAAAAACATCTACATGAAAAAAAAATTTAATAAGCCCGGTAGCCAGACAAGGGAGCAAGTGACCATCACAGAAATGACTTACACCCTGTCTAGTGCGAGTAGCTAGGTCAGTTATACATTTCAACATCTCTTTGTCCTGTAAAGAATCTGGCTTCTTTCAATTGTTCCATTTAAATCAAAGTTGAAGACAATGTTTTTCAGGAAAGTATATTTATAATGCTGGGACTCTATATCTGAAATATCTGAAATATATATTTTGTTTTTGTTTTGTTTTTAATTTATGCATGTCATAGTGGTACTGAGCTTTAGAGCTTTTGTGGGTGTGTGTGTGTGTTTTGTAAGCGCCACCGAGCACTTTTTGTGGATTCATTTATTATTATTATTATTATTATTATTATTTATGTAGAAATTATTCAGGAGAATTGAGGGGTGATTATCAAGGCTTTTCTTTTTTTTTTTACAATACCGTTTATTCTCGCCTATAATATGTTGGGTTTTGTTTTATTGAGGCCCAAATGTATCCCCCGTGTATTATACAAGGTAAACATAGCCAGGATCAGGCCACACAAAGGAAAAGTAATTTTATAACAATTTGAAACTTCACAAATTAACTCATTCTCAACGCAACATCGAACAGTTTTAAAGTAAGGTAAAACATTACATTTCGTGCCAAACTATGGTGAGGTTGAAAATTCGTGGCGCAAATTATTGTCAAATATCTCCTCAACTATCGAACATAAACTCTCCAGCTTATGCACCGTGACTTGTATCAATTTGTCTTAACAGATCAATATTTTTGTAAACATCTGTTAGCTCTGTATTCTAGAAAATTCCTTAATAAATAGGCCTAATAAAAAATCCCAATGGGTGCTTTCTACTGATTTTGAAAGGTTTACAGCTAGGACAATATCGCTTTTAAAAGTGAGTCCGTCATTTTTTTCTAATTGTGAGATTATCTTTATTGAACGCATGTTTTAAGAACTTTTAGTTTTAAAAAATGTTCTCTATAAAATTTATCTCTTGTAACTAGTTTTGCAACTAAAAAGTGTCTTTGCTGAGCTGTGACAAAAACCATATGTGTAGGCAAAAAGTGTGTGAAAAGTGGGAAGTGCTGTGAACAATTCCATTTTCTTCGTGAAGGAGATTGGTAGTATTTTATATAGATCTAAATTCATGAAGAAAAGTTGTTAAATCTAGCCTTAATGGTTGTGGAAAAATTATATGATTACGTGAAGACAAATTAAATTGATACAAACTGCTGTGCAAAGTATAGGTGAAACTGATTCACCCGTTAAAAAAGATATTTGAGGAAAAATTTGGTCACAAACTTTTAACCGCACTATAGTACTTGTAGTAGTTGATTTCACGAATGTTGAGCCCCTCTAGCATGTGAGAAAGTCACCCTGTATTATGGACGTACTAAAAATGGCCCAATTTTGGAATCAAAGTAGACTCACTGACTGTACTATACATGAGGTTGTGTTATAGACGAGTATATACATATGTGTCACAACGCGGTGAAATCAGGCGCTCGTCTATATTTGGGCATGTGGAGTTATTGGTATCATCTGAAAGCTGATTTATTTGCCTTGCTTTCAATGAAACAAATATCCATTTATCTTGAATAGAACTCAAGATGTTTGAAAGAAGTGTGGTCGCCTGGTTTCAGTGGTGAAATTAGCGAGAAAATGGCTTGAAATCTGAAAAATGGCATATTTTGTGCCTTTAATAAATGTTTTTCCCTGCGCGCTCACATGACCTTAAGCAGTTGCGAGCACCGTAAAACACTCACCAAAAAAAAAAAAATGTTTTTCAGTAAAATTCGCTTGGAAATGTGTTTTTTATAATATGGACACAAATTTTCCAACTGGCGTAAAAATGCCCGTTTCTCCTATTTCGTTATTTTGACGAGAGCCTGATTTCACCACGCTGCCCCACATATACACTAATTGAAAAAGCAAATTGATTGACTGTTTAATGTTGTTTGTTGTTCGACAAGGTTTGGTAAGTGGTTGCTGTTCTTTGGTAATTATTTTTTCTGTTTGTTATTTGATTTTATATTGATAATAAAAAGATTTGTAAAAACCTGGGGTAAACTTTGTGTCTTTATTAATGCTTTCTTGTGGCAGTCATGAAAATGTCATCAACATGAAAATACAAAAACGCATGTAATACTCTTTAAAAATTGGCTCGACAGGTAAATCTCTCTCTCTCTCTCTCTCTCTCTCTCTCTCTCTCTCTCACTCTACTCTCTATCTCTCTCTCTCTCTCTCACTCTCTCTCTCCCTCACTCTACTCTCTGTCTCTCTCTCTATCTCTGTCACACACACACAAACATGAAGATATAATACAGACATTCAAATTGGTCTTTCTCCATAAACCCATAATATTCTCTTTCAAACAGGGATGTACAAAAATTAAATTACAACATTTATTATGGTCAAATGATTCACAGCAAGAGTTAGGATGAAGTCTGCAATCATTGTCTCTTACATAATTCATATATTTTTCAGCCAAAAGTATGCACTTTGTAGTACAAATAGAAAACCACACTCACACACACATGCATAAATACAGTGCAGCCTCTCTACAACCACCTTCGATATAACGACATTCTCTGTATAGCGACATGGTGCCCAAGTCTCGATTATTTTCCTTATATTTATCATTAGTAATATTCTTGGTTGCCTCTCTATAATGACAACTTTCTATAAAGAAATTTTTTTCTGGTCCCGACGATGCTGTTATAGAGAAGCTGCATTGTAAATATAAGCATTTATGCACACATAACACATGCACACATAACACATGCACATGAACGCACACACTTAATGTCGGCTACATGTACCTGACTTTTTCCTTTAACTTTTTTGTTCAGTTTGAGTTGTTTAGTTTTGGTCTGTTTGTTGGTTGTTGTATTACCAGTCGATGTTTTTTTTCTTGGCTCTAAATGACGGTCAAGCCACGTCAGTGAGCTGATTAATGACTCCTCCCTTTGTGAATTTAACAGATGGGCAGAAAGGAAAAGACACATTAATAAAGATAGATCTAACCAACGCAGAGGCCACTTAACATCAAGAAATTCTCTTTTAAAAAATTATTCTGGAAGTAGCTAGGAGTTTTAAACTCAAACCACAGGCAATTATTGGCCTCATAGACATCATTTCCCTTTTGAGAGAGGTCAAAGGCACATAGGCCATTCCATTGTTGAACATTAACTCCTTCTGTGCCCTAACTTTCTTTACCCCATAGGACAGAGCATAAGGTGATAAACTGTGGTATTTAAAGAGTTAAATATAAATCTTGACTTTACTCTTTCCTTTTTATGCCATGGTTCTTGTTCTTATAAAGAATTTAAATTTGGACTCCTTTTAATTTTTTTCATGTGTACTTTACATTAATACTGAATCAAAATTTTAAAAGACTGCGAAACATTCATGTAATGTACCGACTTCAGGTCAGGAAAATACACTAGGTACATGAACATGTCATTGTGCATTGCGTCCTAGTCCTTAGTACGAGCTATTGCATCCTTAGTATTTTGCGGCTGTGTCATTCAGGGGAAGCTGCTGTGACATCATGTGACCTTCAGTGAAATACACAACTATGACAAGCACTTTAACTTTGAACTTGTGACCCTGAAAATGAGACCGTGATCAAATATACCAGTACACAATATTCAAAGACGAGCTGATTTTTTCCTTAACATGGGCCGTATTTTGAGCCAAAATAATTTTAGATGTATCCAGATACTGGCAATTTCCACCTTTTTTCAGCACCTTACAGAACTATATGAAAATGGTCTCGAATGTGATGGAAATAAAGTACAAATTTACTGTGACTACTGTCATATTACTGAGTGCTGAACATGTATGATGCAAGATTCATGGTGAAGTTAAAGAGGAGCTTCGCATGTTTACAGAACAAGAAATATCACAAGGCACATCTGAACAAACAGGTCTAGGCAAAATGAATACATAATATATTGTACATGGCATATATACAGAGCAGCCTCTCTATAACGACCTTCAATATAACGACATCCTCTGTATAGCGACATGGTGCCCAGGTCCCGATTTTTTCCTTATACATGTATATCATTAATAATATTTTTGGTTGCTTCTCTATAGCGACAACTTTCTATACCGACATTTTTTTCTGGTCCCAACGATGTCGTTACAGAGAGGCTGCACTGAACGTATTATTATTTCTATGAAAAATATTTCATTGAGTGACAAGGTAAATGGGCCTGCTCAGGCAGCCGAGTCCAAACTTTCTGTATAATATGTCACCAAATGCGTACCTTGGGAATTAAACTGCAGCTGCTTAATTGGTTACTAGACTCTTAGGGACTATGTCATGATGATGTCCCATATAACGTGAATTCAGTGAGTAGGTCTTTGGAATGTCCTACTTCATAGTGTACTGGCATAGTATCATGAATAGGTCTTTAGAATACCCTACTTTATAGTATACTGGCTTAATGCAAAGGTATTTGAAATGTCCCACTTTATAGTATACAGACTGAGTGTATAGGCCATTGGAATGTCCAACTTTATAGTATACTGGTTGAGTATATAAAGGTATTTGAAATGTAGTACACCTTTTGAGTGTATAGGCCTTTGGAATGTCCAACTTCATAGTAAACTGGCTTAGTATGTATAGGTATTTGAAATGTAGTACACTGACTGAGCCTTTGGAATGTCCCATTTTATAGTATACTGGCTGAGTATGTAAAGGTATTTGAAATGTCCCACTTTAGAGTACACAGACTGCGACAGAATGTATAGGTTTTTGAAATGTTCCACTTTCTAGTACACTGGCTGAGTAGGGACGTCTCATGGCACTGGTTTGCTGAGGTCTTTGGAATGTCCCGTTTGATGAAGGCTTTGCGACAATGTCATGATAATGCCATTTGAATGCTCAGGTCTTTGGAGTGTCTCATTTTACATTAAATTCGATGGTGAATCTTTGGAAAGTCTGGAACCTGGAACAATGTAGTACGGTACTGGTACAAAATAGGAGTCTTTCCAGTTTTTTATTCTACCATGCGCCAGTATTTTTTTACACTACCTTTGATGGATGGTAATAGTAACATGTGTAATCTTTGGCACAAATCTTATCTATTAGTCTTACCAAAACTAAAACATGCAAATATTTCACACTTGAACTGACACAAAATACTTGATCTATGAGGTAGGCTGCATCAAAAAGGAAGGGTCTTTGGAACCTGATGTTGGTTAATGGTCTTTGGAACGTTCCGTCTCGTTCTAAATAGAAGCATCAGATGGGTCGATGGAACCTGATTTGGATAATGGTCTGTTGAACGTCTGCTCTGATAGTAGATATTGAGATCAGAGGAGTCTATGGAACCTGGTACTGGATACTGGTCTATGGAACTTTGTATTGGATTATATAATGGCCTTTGGAATGTTCCCTCTGATGGTAGATAGAAGCATCAGATCAAACTGGTCTATGGAACCTGATGTTGGATAATGTCTTTGGAATGCTCCCTCTGATGGCATGTAGGAAGCATCAGACAGGTGTAAGGAACTTTGTATTGGATAGTCACTGGCAGCATTGCATACAGACATAAGTCATTTTTGGCAGCCTTTGAGATACGTCTGTATGAAATACTGCCGGCGTAATAGTCTTTGGAAAGTCCCCTCTGATGGTAGATAGAAGCATCAGAGGGGTCTATGGAACCTGATGCTGGATAACGTCTTTGGAAAGGCTAATTCGACGAGCCCATAACGAAGCAGACTTTGGAGAGGCTCACTGATGTCTCATTAGGAACTCTTCCTCCAGCAAAGACGAGACTTTCAGAGCCTTACAATGATAGACAGAGTGCTGGAGCATTTCTTCCTCTTCCATCTCGTCCTCCTGGACATGCCAGGAAAGACTACTCTCTGACTGCCCGTTGTGTCTCGCGATGTGACTGGCCCCGGACGGAGGTGGCACCCTGGTGGTGTGGGAGGTAGGAGAAGGGGGACACAACTCTTGGTGTGTGTGGAATCTATGCTGCGGCAAACCTTGCACTTCTCGAGTAACTCTCTGCGTGGACACAGAACTGGGAACGCGCTCTCTCTGTGCTGCAGACGTCGTACGGTCGGAACTAATAGCAAGCTCAGGTATGCTGCGCATTTCGATCTTGTGACCCTCAGGTGTGTCATGGTCAAGATCCATGCCGGCCTCAGATGTGTTACAAGCACACATCATCTGGGTCTCATGTGAGCTGTGATCTAGAGGACCGGACGTGCCACAGGTGAAGGTCAACTGGGTCTCGGATATATTGTGATCTGGAACCATGTGGGCTTCAGATAAGCCATAGCAGGTGAAGCCCCCCTGGGCCTCTGACATGAAATCTGGGGAAGTAGCGGTTAAAAAGGCAGCATCACTGTGAAGGTGGTGCGGGACTGCTTGTCTTGTGTCATTGTAGGAAGGACTTGACAAGTTCGGGCCGCCTCCACATCCACCAAAAAAGGTCATGGTGTTGCTCTCACGATCAGACAACGCTGGCTCTCTTGTCCTGCAAGGGAGAGAATCACCTTCTGTACTTCCGCTTTGACCAGAAAATTCCTGCGAGTTGTCTTGCTTCACGTCATGTGATGGACGATGATGATCTAAGCGATTTGTACATACATATTCTAGTCTTTTAATAGCTGACTTTTTGCTTCTCTCGTTAGATCTCTCGGCAAACATTCCCGATTCATCTTCGGTGTGTTGACAAGGGCAATAACCGTCCTCTGTTTGTGGACAGGAATATTCTCCGGCGACTGAGTCACCTTCCCTTTGGTCTAAGTCTTGAGACCCAATCTTCAGTCTTGCAAGATGAATGTACATCTGTCGACAGAAGGAAAAAAAATGTTACTAAAAGAAAGTGTAAACAACAATAACAAAATCGTAAGTACAAAATCTACAACCCTCGCCAGGGTGTACTATTTGTGGGAGACTTTTCCTCAACTCTCTCAGAACGTAGCAGACGCACAGATCTGTCCTCGGAGAAAGTTGCATTTGAAAAAAGCAACAGTTGAAAAAAGTTGAAAAAAAGTTGCAAGAAAAGTAGCAATACCTGTATAGCTAAAAAAATATTTAAAAATTTAAAAAAATAAAAAATAAATGGAATTATTGGAATACATTGTTGGTATGTTACTTGCAATCAAAGAAGCCTACACGAGTTTTGTTAGATAAATACATGTCCGATCAGACGCAGAACCTAAGAAAACGTTGTGGCACATTTGGAACCATCATACACACAGATAAAAAAAAGGAAATTTGTATACTCTATGAAACACATGTTGTTACCTTCCTTTTCAGTCTAAAATCCAGAAAGAAAAAACCCCCAGAATTTAAAGATCTGTTTACGGAATAACCAAGTTCTTTTCCACTGCCCCAAAACTGCACGTCTTCAAGTCAGAGTTGTCAAAGAACATAAGTGCATGACTCCAATGAGTTATATTCTCTTTTGGTAGGTCCTCCCGGAGGTAAAACCCATACGATACCTAATGTGCGTGTGTGTGTGTGTGTGTGTGTGTGTGTGTGTGTGTGTGTGTGTAAATGTTGGTGAGTGCACTTGTGTGAGTATGTGTGCGTGCGTGCACATAGTGTGTGT
>NW_004797858.1:21349-24254 GCF_000002075.1 Aplysia californica | reverse complement strand
GTTTAACACAAGGAAACAAAAGGAAGAAAAGATGATCTATTATGATTGTCTTGAGCCCTTGATAAGTAAGCCTGGCGGTGGAAGTTTTAAAGATGTGTCTTCACAGGTAAAAAAAAAAAAAAGCAAAAAACAAAAAACAAAACAACAACAAAAACTGTCAAACATAACCCACTTAAAAACGTACAATCTGTCGATGACTACAAGTATGTAACCTCCTTCTGCTCTCGTAGATTTACCGTTCGTTGGGTCGCCTCTGACAGGTGACAACACATCTTCTACACTCCTCTCGGCTCTCTGCTTCCTCAGTGTGTCCCGCAGCTCCATGGCTGCCCATTCTCTCATCTCTTCTTCTGTGGGCCCCTTCTTCGTCCTCCCTGTGCGTCACCTTGAAGAATTGTAACCACATTATGTTAGTTGATTTTATAAGACTTTCACGGCGCTAGCTACTGCATAAGGTCATATGAGCTCACGAAACACAAATTGGTTTCATTCTCAACTACTCACAGCACGGCTATAGATCTTGTAATTTTGTGTATTTAAAATACTTCCTTCGGGTCTCTCCAAAGTTCGGACGTTCCGTTAGATATATTGTGTCTATTGGTGAAATCTCCGTGACATCCGATCGACACAGAACGGTTTCTCCTCTCCCTGGAGGTTTTTATGTGTCAGGGAGGTGTGTCCGGTACAAGCAATCGAGTAAGAGTAAGAATGACTTCGTCTCTTCATGTAACCACCAGGTGGAAAAAGCTGTGGCGAATGTGGATCTGTACAGTGCAAGTCAGGGCGTGACTAGGGTCTTCACCCAACATTTCCGAGCCGACCCGGTCTCTGAGGGCGACTGGAGGAAGCAGAGAGAGGAGGCCATGATAAACGCATACAGGTACGGAACTGCACAGTCGAAACTGTTCAGGACAGATAGTCTCCCTTTTTCGAGGAGAAAGGTACCGTAGTCGGTTGTCTTAGACATTGCCATCTAAGATTTATATATATATATATATATATATATATATATATATATATATATATATATATATGTATGTGTGTGTGTGTGTGTGTGTGTGTGTGTGTGTGTGTGTATATATATATATATATATATATATATATATATATATATATATGTGTGTGTGTGTGTGTGTGTGTGTGTGTGTGTGTGTGTGTGTGTGTGTGTGTGTGTGTGTGTGTGTGTGTGTGTGTGTGTGTGTGTGGGTGTGAGTACAGTAGTGGAAGTACATTTAGTTTTTGTTCTTTCTTCTTTTTTAGTGTTTGGTTGGGGGAGGGGGGGTCCCAACATAATCCCTTGAAGATAGTCCCAACATAATCCCTTGAAGGATATCAGACTCATCGACAAGACAAAGCAAGGAGGAACGTTGACTTTGGACTCTCCCAGGATCTATTACATGTATCATGTATCAAGAAAGGGAATGATATACATTTTGTACGTTATCTGAAACCTTTTACTTGAAAAATAGATTTGTCTCTACGATACGACTGGTCTTGTCTCAGGGGAACATTGAGGAGATGTATCCTGTTTGGTTTTCTTTCTTATATATCCTTTTGTTTTGTTTGTTGTTTGTTTGTTAGTCTGTTTGTTTGTTTCGTTGCGGGAACGGAGATTACTAGGTTTGGTTTTCTGGTTTGTTTCTTTCTTTTGGGGGAGGGGTTGCTATGTTTGCCGGCTGTGGTTTTTTTCCTCTTTTTTTTTTTGGGGGGGGGGGGGGAGTCTTTTTGTTTTGAGGAGTTTTTTTCACGAAGGCTGCTCTATATGCAAATTTTACTATCTGCAGCAGGCCTTCGAGTGACATTGACCGGAGCTATTAAGGAATCAATATCTGTGGACTGGGGTGTCTTAGAGATACACAGTGCGTAGACAGAGGGCTCATTGGTACATGGCCTGTGCATACAGACGAGGATAATAGGCCATTTTTAAGCACAAGGGGGCTATCCCGAAAAACGTTGTTTTGAGAAAATCGAAGGGAAAGTTTTTGCCCCTTGTTTAGTTTCTTTAAAAGACAAGGAGAGTTTTCTCTGTAACCAAACAAATATACACACCAATGAAACCAAACTTCTACTATAGGTAGGGCAATGCCCACTTTTGTTGCAGGTCAAGAGTTCTGGAGACCCCCGAAATCTGGGTTAGCCCGCTTGTCCTTAAAAGCGACCAAATGGAAGCTGTGTTCTTATAACACTAACAACTCGTGGCACCCCCCAGACCCAAGCTCTCCGGCAGGTGGCAGAGAGACGTCTCTTTCTTCCAGCGACACCCAAAAGGGTATAAATAATAAGCGGCGGATAAAAGTACAAAGTAAAGTAAGTGATCTTATTACAGTTTGTTTCCCACAACAAGACAGTTGTCTAAGAAGAAGCTCGTGGACAATCCACACAGAGAGGGGTGGGTAGAGGGAGAGAGAAGGAGGGGGAGAGAAAGGGAGAGAGAGAGGTAGAGGAAGAGAGAGAGAGAGAGAGAGAGAGAGAGGTAGAGAGAGAGGGAGAGAGAGAGGGAGAGGGAGAGAGAGAGAGGGAGAGAGGTAAAGATGGAGAGGGAGGGAGAGAGAGGGGGCGGAGAAAGAAAAGTAGGGGGGGTGAGATTTTAAACATGTCTCTTTGTTACTTTCTCCTTGTGTATATCATTATATACAAATGTATACTGTGGACTATACCTGTCTCTCCTCAAACAACTGTTGAAGCAGTGGCTGCAGGGACTTGATTAGGCCACGCCCTCTCTGGATTCTCGAATCTAATTGGTCCAGGCTGTCACTAGCCCCGCCCAGCGCTTGCAGGATGACGTACTTCCTTTCGTTCAGACTCAGCTCATGTTCTGGAAGTGTACATTATATGGCATGAGAGTATGTTTTATGTTTTCTCTCTCTCTGTCTCTGTCTGTCTATCTGTCTCTCTGTCTCTGTCT
>NW_004797858.1:18153-19859 GCF_000002075.1 Aplysia californica | reverse complement strand
TTAGAACAGTAGAACTTTTTGCCAAAGACATTCGAATAAAAAGACTAGAAATACATCGCCGCGACAGCAATCGGTGTTGTTTAGTTTAATTTTAGTAGAGGTTTTACATGGCTCGCTACTGCATAAGGTCATATGAGCGCCAAGGGGCGGGTGTCAACAGAGAAGTCCTTACGGGGAATCAGGCTTACTCTGCTCACCTCTGTAACTTCAACAGCACAAAGTCTGCTTCGACTATCAAGGCACCCTGGAAATAGCGGGTCACAAGAGTGTGACAAGCATACAAAAGAAGTAGAGGGAAATGACGACAGTAAGGATTAGGAAACAAAAAGCAGCAGTTCCCAGTTGCAGTTCACATGACATTGATGAATCAGCCCATTTACAATTACAATTGTACTGAGCATAAGAAAATGTTAATGCCCCCCCCCCCCTTTGGGAATGGCCTAAACACACAACTTCAGTCAGTGGCACCGCCCCGAGGGTAAACGGTGTTGTGCACTGATACTGACAGTGCAGAGAAAGTGCAAGACTGGGGGAAAATAACGAAAAAACAGAAAAGCAGAGGGGAAAGTTTTTAAACAAATAATAATACTACTAATAATGGACACGCAAGTGTCAGTCTACAACCAATAACTCAGTAACATAAAAAAATAACGGATATCCTCCTCTCCCCCCCCCCTCCCAAAAAAAAAGAAAAAACCCGCAAAAAAACAACAACCCTACCCTCTCAAAAAAGAAGAGAAAAAAACAAGAAAAGAAATACCAAACAAAACAAAATTGTCTTAATCTCCGCGTTGATTCCTGACTCCTGACTCACCTAATGACTCCAGCTGCTGATCTAGCGTGTTCTCCAACAAGGTCAAGGTCGAGATCCTCTCTCTCGTCTGCTGCGACATGATGGCGGGAAGGAGGGCGTCTGGTCTGAAACAACAACGACAACAGCTTTTCTTCAGTTTTTCGGTGCAGAGAACATTCGAGAGCTTACATTTTTGTTTGTAATAGTGAGTTTTTTACGGCAATTGCAACACAATAAGGTCATATAGGTGCCAAAGATCAGAGGTGTTACAAGAGAGTAACAAGCACAAAAAAGAAGTTGTTTTAGTAGAGGTTATACAGCGCTCGTAACTGCATACGGTCAAGAAGGAGGAGAGATAATGACGACAGAGGTTTGAAAGGAAAGGGAAGAAGAAGTAAACCACACCAGAGCACCCGCCAACCAACCACAGCTTTTAAGTTTCATTTAAATAAAAGAGTTGTACAACATTTGTAACACAGGTATTTCAGTTTTAGTTTTAGCAAAGATGTTATGGCGCTCGCTACTGCATAAGGTCATGTGAGCGCCAGAAAATTAGAGATGTTACAAGAGAGTAACAAACATAAAAAAGAAGAAGGGGAGGGAAAAATACGATGTATGTTCGAAAGGAAAGAAGAAGCGAACCACACCAAAGCACCCGCCAGCCAACCACAGCTCAAGTTTAATTCAAATAAAAGAGTTTTGCAACATTTGCAACACAAGTATTTCCTGTAAGTGTCGAAGATTAGAGGTGTTACTACTAGATCTAGAGACTAACAACGTACACAGAAAAGTAGGAGGGATAATAATTTATCGGATAAGGGCGACAGATGTTTGCGATGATAGGAGAGAAGGAGCAAAGAAAATCAGAGTCGATTACCAACCACCCATGAACAGGGAGCGAAAAGATTGGGGG
>NW_004797858.1:15156-18053 GCF_000002075.1 Aplysia californica | reverse complement strand
GGGGGGGTATGTAATACTTTAAAACTCCAGTCGACAGAATAATGTGTGGGTGGTTGGCGGGTGCTCCCGTGTGGTTTGCTTCTTCTTTCCTATCAAGCATCTTTTGTTTTGTTCTTTCTTCTGCTGCTACTGTAGTTACTGCTACAACTGCTGCTGATGTTCTTCTTTCAATCACGACTTACCGTTACCGTTACTACTAAGTGACTTCTGGCGGCCTTGAGATGTGCAGGCCATGGGTGTTCAGCCATACACTGAAGCCCCCTTAATTTTGTTTTAGTTTTAGTAATAGTTTTACGGCACTTGCAACACAATAAGGTCACATAAGTGCCGAAGATTAGAGGTGTTACAAGAGAGTTAAAAAAAACATTTACAAAAAGACGGAAGGGAGATAGAGACAATAGATGTTGGATAGGAAAGAAGGAGCAAACCACACCAGACACCCACCAACCACCCACAAATGGCTGCTGGGTCGGAAAAGTAAGGTAAGTAAAGTAAAAGTTGCTGCTGCTACTGCTGCTACTGCTGCTACTGCTACTGCTGCTACTGCTGCTACAACTGCTGCCGGTGTTCTTCTTCCAACGAACCACGAGTTACCGTTACCACAAAGTGACTTTAAGCGGCCTTGAGCTGTGTACACGGGTGTACATGAGGAACTGAGAAGGCCTAGGTGTGCAGGTAAACACTTAGTTTAGTTTTAGTAATAGTTTTACGGCACTTGCAACAAAATAAGGTCATATAAGTGGCGAAGATTTTAGAGGTGTTACAAGAGAGTAACTAACACAAAACAGAAGGAGGGGAGATAGAGACGACAAATTTTGTTAACAGAAAGAATGAGCAAACCACAAAAGAGCACCCGCAAACTACCCACAAATGGCTGCTGGGCCGGAAAAGTAAGGTAAGTAAAGTAAAAGTTGCTGCTGCTGCTGCCGTTGTCCTTCTTCCAACCACGAGTTACCGTTACCACCTTGTGGCTTCTGGCGGTCTTGAGATGTATACATGGTTGTACACGAGGAACTGAGAAGGCCTAGGTGTGCAGGCATACACTTAGTTTAGTTTTAGTAATAGTTTTACGGCACTTGCAACACAATAAGGTCATATAAGTGTTGAATATTAGAAGTGTTACAAGAGAGTAACTAACACAAAACAGAAGAAGGGGAGAAAGAGACGATAGATTTTTTTTTATGTAGGAAAGAAGGAGCAAACCACACCAGAGCACCCGCCAACCACCCACTGGTGGTGTTCTTCTTCCAATCACGAGTTACCGTTACCACCAATTGACTTCTGACGGTCTTGAGATGTGCATATGAATGTGCAGTCATACGTGGATGACCCTGCGTTACTCAGTGCTTAGAGAGCACATTGTCATGTACAATGTACTTAATGCCGAGCACTTTGACCTGTGGACCCCGACTTCTGATCACTTCAAAGATAACCTTTAACCTCTGCGCTTACTCATTATTGCGTGTGCCATAAACTACGATAGGCCTAGCTTGTTTGTAGTAGGAATACAAGAAGATGAACATTTTTAACGGTTGTTTTTTTTTTTTTTTTTTTTTTTTTTTGGGGGGGGGTAGATAAATAGTGAGGGGATTGTACAGAAGGGACAGACCGACAGACAGACTGACAGACAGACAGTAGACGGACAGGATTGTACAGAGGGGACAGACAGACAGACAGACAGACAGATAGACAGCAGACGGACAGCCAGCCAGCCAGCCAGCCAGACAGTTCTGGTAAGTGTTTTACGGCACTTGCAACACAATAAGGTCATATAAGTGCCAGAGATTAGAGGTGTTTACAAGAGAGTAACAAACACAAAAATGGAGGAGACATAAGGACGACAGATGTTTGATAGGAAAGGAGGAGCAAACCACACCAGAGCACCCGCCAATTTCATGGAAGCTAGATCTATGCATTTCTTACCGTCTGGGTTTTCTTTTTAAAGTTTTAGTTTTAATAAATTTGCAATCTGCTACACACATTAATAGGTACCGATAGGTCTAATAAGTGTTTTTTTAGAAGTGTTACTCTAGACAGTGACATACAAAGAAAAGAAGAAGAAGAAAAGATAAAGATGATAACTGCTTAATAGGAAAGACGGAGCAAACCACACCAGAGCGCCCGCCAACCACCCACACTTCTTACTGCTGATTAGTCTGCAGTTCACAGCTGACGGTGATGAACTAAATATTTTCCGTGACAACAAAGCGCACAACACGGCACTGTTCATGAACTGTGGACAGATAGATCTACTGTGAAGTAGTGTGAAGTGAGCTTGACCTTGAACTAGATCTATATCTCCAACCTAGACTTGTTATTGAAGTCCGACTGAAGTTGTTGGTTTTTTGGATAGGGTTTTTTGGGGGTCGGAGTCTTGTCAGCAACGTCGCATTTATGGTAATACTAAAAACTAATAGATGTACAGTACATGCATGTATGGCATTTATCGAGCCAAGCCTAAAATCATTCTGTGATAACACAAAACGGCTCAAATTAAAAACATCTCCTCTGTCTCCCCAATAGATAGGAAAGAGACAGAGACAGACAGAATTATGTGCGTGGCGTGTGTTGTTGTTGTTGGGTTTGTTTGTTAGTTTGCTTTTTTTTTGGGGGGGGGCGGAGGGGTGGTCAGTATTATAGTATTATTTAGCAAGGCGTCAGATAGGGTAACACACGCGCGCGCGCGCACACACACACACACACACACACACACACACACACAAACATACACATGATATAATACACGCACATACATGTGCGATGACGTTACACACGTAGCCCTACTTCTCAGTTATCTAGGACAGTTCCATCATTAACTCTTTGCAAGAGGAGAAAATACATGTCCAAGAAAAGGTCAGGCACGAAATACATGTATTTCAAAAATAGACAGCGTGACT
>NW_004797858.1:13022-15056 GCF_000002075.1 Aplysia californica | reverse complement strand
CCCCCCCTTAAAAAACAACTCTGCAGACCCCAACCATGAACCTACAAAGCAATAAGAAGCAACAAGACTGTAACTGAATGGCTAATCTCATCAACAAGCTGGCAGCTGGCTAATAATAGCAGGCATACCTAAGATACACCAGACGTCCAAAGACGAACAGTCACAGACAAAGATACACATACTTTTTTTTTAAAAACCAGTCGACAGTTATTTCTAGTAAGTGTTTTACGGCACTTGCAACACAAAAAGGTCATATAAGTGCCAGAAATGAGTTGTGTCAAAGAGAAACATCACAATGGCCACAACACTGGGAACACTGCTGGCGCACATGTGGTCGCTTCTTTTATATGATGGTGAGTGCTGGTTTAGTTTTAGTAAGTTTTTACAGCGCTCGCAACTGCATAAGGTCATATGAGCGCCAAGGGGTGGGTGTCAACAGAGAAGTCCTTACAGGGAATCAGACTTACTATGCTCACCTTTCTAGTTTCAACAGCACAAAGTCTGCTTCTACTATGAAGGCACCCCGGAAATAGTAGTTCACAAGAGTGTGACAAACATACAAAAAGGGAAAATAACGATAGTAAGGAATATGAAAGAAAAAGCAGCAGTTCCCTGTTGCAGTTCAGGCACAGTTATGAGCGTGACATTCTTAAATCAGCCCATTTACAATTCTACTGTGCATAGGAACGAGAAATGGTCCACTTTGGAAATGGCCTAAAGACACTTCAGTCAGTGGCATCGCCCCGGGGGGTATGGAAAGACTAACGGGAGCTGGAGTCTCTAGAGGGTCCGGAAGGGACAGAAACCAGCGAGGAAAAGCCAGAAGCATATCCAACCAGCTAATAACTGGCACGATCAGCTATGGCATTGTGCCGCCTGATTTGATGCCTATCCTCCAACCAAAGAAAGAAACTAAAAAGAAAGTGTACAGAAAAACGGGGTTGGAACAACTGAGAATGACAGGAAAAAATCTAAGATGAGAAGAAAAGCCGAGGACGCCAAAGCGCAGGATTCCTAGCCCGAAATACCAGAGCAACTAACATCACAATGAACTTGGGTCCTACATGTACAACTCATTCACGAGAGCCTTAAATGAAAGAGAGTGATGGAGAACCATGACTAGCAATGTTTTAGTTTTAGTTTTAGTAAGGTTTCACGGCGCTCGCAACTGCATTAGATGAGCGCCAAGGAAGGGATGTCAATATAATATAGAGAAGTCCAAATGACTACCTATGTCTTCTCCAGACAAGACACTTGATGATGATGATGATGATGATGATGATGATGATGATGATGATGATGATGATGATGATGATGATGATGATGATGATGATGATAATGATGACGATATTCTCAAACGTTTTAGTAAGCGTACATGTATTACGGCACTTGCAACACAATAAGGTCATATATAAATGCCGAAGATTAGAGGAGTTACAAGAGAGTAACAAACATAAAAAAGAAGGATTGTTTGTTTGTTTCAGTAGAGGTATTACGGCGCTCGCAACTTCATAAGGTCATATGAGCGCCAGAAGATAAGATGTGTTACAAGAGAGTAACAAACATAAAAAGAAGGAATGGAGATAAGGACGATAGATCTATGTTTGATTGGAAAGAAGAAGCAAACAGAGCACCCATCAACCACCCACAAAAAAGAAGAAGGGGAGATAAGGACGATTGTTGTTTGATAAGAAAGAAGGAGCATGTATTATTCTTCAACGTCCAGCTCTTTTTGCTCGTATTCGTTTGATCGAAGAGAAACACATCGACACAACGACGACCATTTTTTAGAGCAGCAAGGGGAAAAAACACCCCCCAAAACAAACAAGATAGACAGCAAAGAACAACAGTAGCCTAGACAAGCAGAACCTACCAGCGGCGTCTTCCAAAATACCTGCACTAGATCTAGAGCTGTTCCCCATGTTGCGACATTGTCTAGTAAATTCTCTGCGTTTATTATAACCACAACAGTCAAGACACTGACACAAAAAAATCAATTGGTAACCCTCCCCCTTTTTATCATTCTACCCCCCC
>NW_004797858.1:8772-10327 GCF_000002075.1 Aplysia californica | reverse complement strand
AGAGAGAGAGAGAGAGAGAGAGAGAGAGAGAGGGGGGGGGTGTCGGTTATATATTGAAAAGATCAATCGGATACATAATGTTGCATATGAGGGAGATGAAAAATTTCGTCGCAATCCGGATTCGAACCCACGACCTATTGAATGAGAAGCGAACACCTTAACATCTAGGCCACGAGAGTCCCCGACCACCCTTGCTTGAAAGAGATGGTAGGAAATTTTGGACCACCATGGGATCTTTAACGTGCGCAACTTGTACACGTAAGGCCAGGGGTGTGGCTGAAAGACAGAATTAAGAAGGACCCAAGGAGTAGCAGTAGAAAGGCTGCAGAAAGAGTCAGGAGCCCAAAGGAGGGGGAAAAGGAGGTGAGGGGGTGGGGGCAGAAAGTGGAGACGACGATAGAGCATTGCTAGAGAGCAGGAAAGGAGAAAATTTTAGAGAAGACAAATTTCCGTTGCAATTGCAATCCAGATTCGAGCCCGCGACCTATAGAGCGAGAGGCGAACACCTTAACCTCCAGGCCACGAGAGCCCCCATAAATGGAAGATAGACGCGTTCTTTTCTGGGACGTGACGTGAGCGAAAGTGACAAAACAAACTTATCAAGACAAAGCAAACCGCTTGCTTATGAACCCCGTCACGGAACACAGCCCCCAGCTCCACTCTCAGACCACCCTGACTTGCTTCAAATCAAAGAGATGGGACCTCAGTTAACCCTATCCGTGTTGTCCGTACGTCGTGTTTTACTATCGTATCCATACGACGTTGGGAACTCTGTGCTACCACTTTCCAAAGAGGAAATTTGCTCGTGAATTCGATCCGTACGCTTTGCACAGCAGTCTGTCAAAATGATTTTTTTTAGAAATACTGAAAGCTTCAAAAAGATCTTCGTGCTAGAAGTATTCTAAAATGTGAAGTATACAACCCCGGGGGTACAAAAATTACCCCAGGGCGTACGGACAGGGTAAGCAAAGCAAATCGATTGCCTTTAAACGCTCGTACGGAAGATAGATCAGTTCTTTTTTACTTTTCTGTGACATAAGCGAAAGTGACAAAACAAACTTAGCGAGACAAAGCAAACCGCTTGCCTATAAACCCCGTCACGGAACAGGTCATTTTGTACCCCCGGGGTTGTATTCTTCACATTATAGAATACTTCTAGTGCCAAGATCTCTTTGAAACTTTAAGTCAGTATTTCTCAAAATATCATTTTGACAGACTGCTATGCAAAGCGTACGGATCGGATTAACGAGTAAATTTCCTCTTTGGAAAGTGGTGGCACAGAGTTCCCCACGTTGTATGGACACGATAGTAAAGCACGACGTACAGATAGCGTAAGTAGTTGCCGGCCTGTCCTAGATCTATATTTACTGTTTATTTCCTCGGAAAACTGGGCTGACGACCGCTTCCCCAAGATCAGTTACAGAACAGCGTCCTTCCTCGTGTCAATGAACACGCTCTGACCAATATGTGTGTGTGTGTGTGTGTGTGTGTGTGTGTGTGTGTGTGTGTGTGTGTGTGTGTGTGTGTGTGTGTGTGTGTGTATGTGTGTGTGTGT
>NW_004797858.1:7142-8672 GCF_000002075.1 Aplysia californica | reverse complement strand
GGGGGGGTCTCTAGATACAAGAAGCATACACAAGTGCTTTATGTCCTTTCGGTTCGCTGGGTCTATGGGTCGTCTATCTATCCAGGCGCTGGGAGCTGGTTTAAAGAAATCTATTGAGAGCGATGTTTACATAACTGTACTTAAAGGTATTTATAGAGGTTCTGAACAAAGACTTCTCGCTGTTTATGATTTTTGGACAATCTCTGAAGGAACTTAAAGTTATGTAAGGAGGTCTTTTGAATGGAACTATTCAAACGTATAAATTAATAAAGTAAAGAACATTTTTATTAGCACCAGAAGGGCACTTTGGTTTACAATGGCAAACATTACATACATAATTATAAACACGTACATACATAAACACGTACACAAATACATACATAAATACACAATATCACACAACCACAAAACAGTCTACAACCATGCCACTGTCGGTCGCTACTGTGCAGCGCCCTGAATGCACCATGTCTGTGTTGGTAACTGGAGTTGGTTTTAAAGAAATCTATCGGGCGTCTTGTTTTAACTTTATGTTTTTACAAGTGCAAGTATCTACCAATGTTCAGAAAATGAATTTTAACAGTATTTATAAAGGCGCAGTGTAATGATGTACTGGGAGGAAATGAATTTCAACTAAAGAAGTCTACTGAAGGCTGTTTATGAATGACAACCGAAGTTCTTTTGGTGAATGGAATTTTTTTTAAAATAGTTTTAGTAGAGGTTTTACGGCGCTCACAACTGCATAAGGTCATATGAGTGCCAGAAGACTAGAGGTGTTACAAGAGGAGAGTAACAAACACAAAAAAGGAGGGGAGATAAAGACGATAGATGTTTGATAGGAAAGAAGAAGCAAACCATACCAGAGTACCTGCCAACCAGGCACATGTAATCATTTAAAAAAAACAGCCAAAAAAACATATTAAATTTTGATATGAATGAAATTTAACGAGTATCTGAATCGATTCTGAAAAACTGGAAAAGAATCAGATGTCTACGGAGGTAGGCCTTCTGGGAAATTAATTCTAAATTGTGTACTACGTGCGTGAGTAAATTCCTTATCTGTGGTTCTCGACGGCGAAATATAACGTTCTTACAAAAAAAAATCGTGCATGAAATTTACTGAGGGTCTTAATTTTAGTAAGGGATTTACGGCACTTGCATCACACACAATAAGGTCATATAAGTGCCGAAGATTAGGGGTGTTACAAGAGAGTAACAAACACAAAACAGAAGGAGGGGAGATGAGGAAGAGAAAGATGTTTGAGAGGAAAGAAGAAGCAAAATTAGCAAACCACACCAGAGCACCCGCCAACCACCCACTGAGGGTCTTGAGTTGTACGTACGATACAGATGCCCATCCAATCTACTCGAAAAAAAAATCAGCTGTCTACTTATTGAGGGCATTCATTTATAGTGCTTTATTTTAATCAAGTTTGGTATCGACTCAGGGAATAGTAAGTTAATAATTTGGGAGAGTAACCTTTTGTATCCGCTAGTATTGTTACCAGGGGAGAGGAGAGAGAATGGGGGGGG
>NW_004797858.1:4921-6931 GCF_000002075.1 Aplysia californica | reverse complement strand
TTGCTTACTAGGTCAGGTAAGTACGGGGGGGGGGGAGAGAGAGAGAGAGAGAGAGAGAGAGAGAGAGAGAGAGAGAGAGAGAGAGAGAGAGAGAGAGAGAGAGAGAGAGAGAGAGAGAGGCGGCGGCGGAAATCGGAAATGAGAAGCAAAGACAACGACAAAGCAAATATAATACCAACACAAGAGAATTTCCCTTCCGGCATGACACAGCACTAGGCTTCACTCCACTCCACTGTGCTACACGCTGATTCCACGCTAAACGCTACACGCGGAGCTCTCAGCACATGTGTAGTGTACTAGAATAACCTTCCTTCCTGGTTGTCAAATTCCACGCTACACGCGGAGGAGCTCTCAGCACATGTGTAGTGTACTATAATAACCTTCCTTCCTGGTTGTCAACAATCGCTGTCTCTCAGTCTCAGCACATTCATTTTATGTATAGGTCTATATCTACCTGTGTCTTTACCATACCTGTTAACCCTAACCGTGCGCCCTGGGGTAATTTTGTACCCCCAGGGTTGTATTCTTCACATTTTAGAATACTTCTAGATTCTAGTACGAAGATCTCTTTGAAACTTTCAGTTTTTCTTTTAAAAATCATTTTGACAGACTGCTCAGTGCAAAGCGTACAGATCGGATTAACGAGTAAATTTCTTCTTTGAAAGTGGTGGCAGAGTTCCCCACGTCGTATGGATACGATAGTAAAACACGACGTACCGATAGGGTTAAGTGGTGGCACAGAGTTCCCCACGTCGTACGGATACGGTAGTAAAACACGACGTACGGATAGGGTTAAGCTATGAAAAAAATTTCACGAGGGCAATACATGCAAAGTATTAAAAATCATCCAATCATCAAACACCAACAATTTGATTTTTTATAAAGACAAAAAAAAAGAACAAGAACAAGAAAAAAAAGAAGAGGATCAAACCTCGATGCACCTTGCACATTTCAAGAACACAGTCATAATGTAGCCGGTCTCTATCGCCCTCGTATAATTTCCTCAAGTAAGGTTCTTCTATCACTCACCGCGCTCTGCGCTGAATTGAAAAGAATTAATCGATGAGAGATATTTTACGCTTACCTAGCTCTCTATGGGGACAAAACAAATCGTGATACATGTAGGCCTACAGAAAGAGCGGGAATTCCACAAGGCGACGTGGTCTGATATCGTCATGATAGTTAGGCTCTCTCGAAAAACGAAATAATCTAGGTCAAGTGCTTTAATTCCATTTTGCTGCTGGTTTTCAGCACAAATCTACTATAGTACAGTGTATTATAATGAGATACAACTTTATCGTATAATGTAAAGCGCAAGAAAGAAGAAAAATGTAGTTAAAGATGCAAATTTCCGTCTAAAATGAGTCGAATCGAAGCTTCTTAGTCACCTTTACGGCTGACGAAAAAGCGTGCATGCAGGAAAATCGCGTAGTCAGGCAAAGGAAGTCAATGACTGACAAAAACAAGCTCATTTGCATGTGAGCCTGGCCTGCAAGTGACGAAAAAGCGCAGTGGACGTGGGGCCTTAGGCACACGACGCCCTCCGAGATTTCATAGAATTACAGATGTCGATGAAAAGTGGAGGAGGTAAGGGGGCCCTCGAGGCATAGAGGTTAAGGTGCTCGCCTCTCGTTCAAAGGTGCCGGGTTCGAATCCGGGTAGCGACGGGAAATATTTTCTATTCTAAAATGGTCTCCTTTCACCTCCTTTCCTGCTCCCAAGCAAAGTTCTGTCGTCTGCTTTCGTCTCCACTTTCTGCTCCATCCCTCACCTCCTTTGCCCCTTCCTCTCGGCTCCTGACTCTTTCTGCAGCCATTCTACTGCTACTCCTTGGCTCCTTCTTACTGCTGTCTTTCAGCCACATCCCTGATCTTGAGGTAGGAAAGTGAAAAATCTACACCTAGCCTTCTCGGACAAGGGCCAAAAATCTCGGAGGTCTCGTGTGCAAGTTGCGTACGTTAAATATCCCTTGGTGGTCTAAAATTGAGCTCACGACAGACAAGGGGGAGG
>NW_004797858.1:1928-3412 GCF_000002075.1 Aplysia californica | reverse complement strand
TATGTGTCCGTATTTTATCCCGTTCCCGGTCTCTCACCCCTCTCTTTATCTCGTTCTGTCTTTCTATTATCTTCTCGCCCTCACTCCTTTTAATCATAGACACACTCTCTCTCTCTCTCTCTCTCTCTCACACACACACACACACACACACACACACACACACACACAAAGATACACGCAAACAACCACACACTGCCCCAAATGCGTCATGCAGAGTTATCGAAAGAAGGAAATGAATTTGGTATTCAACAATATCATGGCTGTAGAATTGTCAACAACACAAAAAGGAAGATAATACGAGTAACGAAGTCGCTAACCGCTAGCCTGTCAGTCTAGCCGTACTTCCACCTTATATTCACCGAAACCTGTTGAGTACACAGGTCTCATTAGTAATGATTCAGGTTTAAAATACATGCACTGTTAGTAACGCATATTTTGGTTTCGTCTCAAATACAATTTTATTTAGATCTCTACAGTTCAGTATTGTTTGCTTTTTGTCAGTCTAGCCATCATTATTAAGTACCGGGTACGGCTAACCTAGCCGTAATTAAAGTACGGCTAACCTGCCAGCCTAGCTGTCATTTAAAAGTACGGGCGAGCCTCTTCCATTCAACAATACCATGGCTCCAGATAGTCGACAAAGCACCAAAAAAAAGATGATAATGTGAGTAAATTTAAGCATGTCAACACTACAACGGTCATTAAGAGCGAGGAAAAGAAAGGCAGGTGTAGACAAATATAATGGGATAACACTGGGGATCAAAAGGAGCAGAAAACGGAGACCAACCAGTGACGCTTACAGCCACAGCCAAGGAGAGACTGGTGTAGTGTCTCTTGTCGTTTATGGCAGACTAGGCAGAGGGTGATAGACAAATCAGACAAACATCACGATAACGATAGCCCTTCGATGGGGGTTGGATAGGGCTAGACGGTCAGTATAAGAACGTAGGGGTTGGCGGGGGATAAGGGAGATAGGATCCACCGAGATTGATAGAGAGAGAAAGAGAGAGAGAGAGAGAGAGAGAGAGAGAGAGAGAGAGAGACTGCCTAGATTCTATAAGCCAATAGTACATTAATATAATGATCTAATAATAGCAATAACAATAAAACACTTATTCATTACAAAGGTAATTTGCACATGCACGCTGAGTATGCATTTCTTTAATTAAAGATTCAGTGAAAGTTTTATGACACTTGCAGCACACATAGGTTCATATCAACTCTATGGTTCATATAGAGAGGTGCAAAAATTAGCGTGTTACTAGAGAGTAATTAACAAAGAAAAGGGGACATAAAATAAGATATAATATTTGATAGGAAATTAGAAGGTAAACTTTTAGGAGAGGTAGCCACTGTAGACACAATAGTGTCGTCATTTACCTTACGACGCGCGTGTGTACTTTGTGTGTATGTGTGCACGCTACACGCGTGTGTGTGTGAGAGAGAGAGAGTCAGAGAGAGAGGGGGGGAGAGGGAGAGAGAGA
>NW_004797858.1:0-1442 GCF_000002075.1 Aplysia californica | reverse complement strand
AAGAAGAAGAAGAAGAAGAAGAAGAAGAAGAAGAAGAAGAAGAAGAAGAAGAACAAGAACAAGAACAAGAACAATAACAGAGAGAGAATAAGATTAAGAAACAAGGAAGCCGGTGGAAATGTTAGATCAGTGGATAAACAAAGGGATCTCGAGTACCAGACAACATAATCTACGTTTTATCATCAAATACACACATAAATGACACACGAAATAATGATACTTTTACACTGACAAGCGAGCAACTTAAAGCAAAACACAAACCAAAAACGACAAAAAATAGATCTAGATCTAGATTAGTAATGAAGATAAGCACCAGAGATTTAAATTACGATTTATAAGAACAAATGAAAAGTTGGAAGCCGACATACACACATGATGACACACGAATAAGTGTGACTTATAATCTATGGGAGCAGCTTTTAGTCTAGAAGCAAAACAACAATTTTAACGAGCCAAACAATAAACCAAGATCGACAAAAGATAAGTAATGAAGAAGCACCCACCAGAGATTTAAATGATAAGAACAAATGAAATGTTGGAAGCCGACATTATACTACTATACTGTACTATACACACATGACACGACAAATACTTATAGTACTTTTATACTATGACTTGAGAGCAACTTAAAGTAAAGCAAAACGATATACAAAGAGCGACAAAAGATAGATCTTCTAGATCTAGATCTCTATACAAGTAATGACAGTAATTTTCAAGAAAAATCACCAGAGATTTTTAAATAATTACAAGAACAAGTAATGAAATGTCGGAATCTAGTAAGTAGTAGAAGGAAGCCGGCAAACACCTACCTTACACAACACAAGTCTTCACAACAAGCAACTCGCCACGGCGGCGTGCAAGCAGCAAGCCGAGAGCTCAGACACGCCCCCCTAGCTAGGTGTGTAGACACAGCGGGTTAGTTCGTTAAAACTACTACAACACTACACACCGCGAACGATGACACGACACGGCCGGTTTGCTTCTTGTGCTTGCTTGACATGCAACCTGTCTTGACGTTACAGTTTACACAACAGTCCAGGAAAGAAGATCCTTGACTTGAGCGAACGAACGAACGAAAGGCCACGACCCTATACCTACCTACTCAGTGCTAACGCTTAATGCTGATAACCATCACGACTTGAGATTAATGTTCTATGTAACTGTAGATCTCAGACAACTGAATCCTACCTAGCCTACTTGTATTAATGACAAGATTTCTATCAGTCAGCGAATCGCCGAGTGGTTGGTTGGCTCGCTCAGATCTATGTGTGTGTGTGTGTGTGACTGGCTAGCGTCTCTTGACTGACCCAGTTTTTTCCTGACGATCAGCTGTTTGGGGGAGTGCGAGGGGGAATTGACTGCTGAACTGATGTGTTGTTGTTGATGCATATTTACATAAGGAGGTAGTGGACCTTGAAATTCTTTGTCAGGATAGGAGGGGG
>NW_004797857.1:506942-509011 GCF_000002075.1 Aplysia californica | reverse complement strand
TTTCTCACAGTCCGGTAATTTTAGAAATGAAGTGTGTACCAAAGGTGTCAGGTCCAAACTGACCATGTCCATGCTAAGAGACAATTCTCTTTTGCGCAAATTTCTAATTTATTTATGAATCTTGTCATAGATGAATCAGTTTGTAAATATTTTAGTATCACCAATTGTAAATAAAGTTATTAATAACATAATGGAAGACAAAAAGTGTTTTGCCTAATTTTGCTGATACGAGCTATAGTCAGACATTGATGATGTATGCTTTCTGTTGCAAATAACACTGAGCATTCTTCCAGTTCAAGCCTGCTCACAGAACATGATCTTTTATCATTATTATTATTCATCACAGGTGACAGCGGCAGTCTGTCAGCATGTCTGACCCCAGCCTTTACCTTGAAGCCCACCCTTCCTTACCTGAGTGGAATGAGTCGTCAACAGTATTCATCGGCTGTCTGGGCTGGTCAGTACAGTTTTTTCTCCTTGGTCCTATTTATTTATTTATTTTTAGCCCTTTCAGTGCCAGCCCCTAAATCTCAGCGCATACCCAAGCAGTTCCATGCCTTAAATGGGGAAAAAAAGTAGCAGTTTTACCCTACTGCACAAAAAGGTTTGTCAAAACTTTATTTTTGCATGGAACTGTTTGCTAATTGGAATAATAACTGAGATATAAATTTTCCATTAACTCAGAGTTTTTAAAGCCATGTGAAGTGCTAAATGAAGCACAACTTTGTTTCCGATGATCTGGCACTCAAGCCTTGATTCAATGATTGTCAAAAAAAGGCACTGAAAAAGTTGAAAGTTTATTTTCCTTCTTTATATGGAGTGTCTCGTTGATGGGCAAAATTCTTGGCACTGACTGGCTACCTAGCTGAAAGGAAAATCTTACCAGAAGATAAACTGGGATCCCATTTAGAACAAGTTTGTTAATTTCCCCTGTGGTTAAGTCAGTGCCCGTCTACTCCTAGCTTGTTTTTCATGATTTTGTTCTACTTTGGAGTTTGTGAGCGTCAATTTTATAACATTAAAGAGAAGACACTATATGGTGTTAGCTAGTTGCATAAATATGTTGAGATATTTACCAAAATTTCTACTGGTAATACTTTTTTTTGTAACACTTGATGTCTGTGGTGTTGTGGTTTAGCTCTTTGAAATTGCATGCGGACAACAGGAGTTCTATTTTTTATTTCTGAGTACAGAATTTTTTTTTGGGGCAGATATCTGTATAATTACAGATATCTTTTATCCTACTCAGAATACGGTAGCAGTGACAAGCATAATCTAAGCTGCCTGCCTCCCAAACAATCATTTTGGGTTGATGGGGGCATAAAACATTGACACTTATAGATAGAAAGATTAAGGACGGTGAAAAGAATGTGGTAGTCTGTCTTGTGTTGTCTACATTTTCTTTCTTGAAAGTCAATATTTGATTTGAATGTGGCTTTTTTTAGATTAGTAATTTGAGAAGCCGCTTCAACTTACAGGAAACAATTATGAACAAAACTTTTTGCACCTATTCAGGAAGTGAAGACCCCATTCAAGAAATTGAAGGACTAAATCCTGATGACCAGGGGAATGGAGAAACAATATCTTTCCTGCACAGACGCTACATGGCTGAGGTGGACTTTGTCAAGAACTACATCGCAGGTTTGTTCCTCTAAATCACTTTTCATGACTTATTGTATCTTTGGTTTCTCAATGGAACAACTCACTGCTCCTTTTTATCTGCAAGAACTTATCAGTATATATAAACCAGGGAGAAACCTAAGATCATCGAACGATAACACCCTACTTGTGACACCTGTAAAATCATACAAATCATATGGAGAGAGATCTTTCTCATATCTTGGTCCATTTATGTGGAACAGATTACCCATGAAACTAAGACAAATAAGAACACTTGATAGCTTCAAAAGACATCTTAAACATTTTCTGTTCCTACAGGCCTATCCTTCATAAGCTTTTAACGTTAGCTTTCATTATATTTGTTCTTTTCCTATGTCTGGATGAAAATAGTCTCTGTGTGTGTGTGTGTGTGTGTGTGTGTGTGTGTGTGTGTGTGTGTGTGTGTGTGT